>NC_141073.1:28124400-28229400 GCF_041138505.1 Cibotium barometz
ATAATGAAGATAAACTCGAGTATGCCCCTCTTCTTGAGTTTGTCAACTCAAAGAACTGGATAGATGTGCTGTAAGCAAATGTTCGGGTAAAAAGATGACCTTCAAGTCCTAAAAAGGTCGTAAAGTTCTAAGTCTACAAAATGTTAGTGCATAAAGCTGACCTTCAAGGTTATAAAGTCCTAAGTCTGCAAATATTAGTGCAAAAAGTTGACCTTCAAACTCTATCTAGGATCAATGATCAAGCTAACTAGACTCAAACTTGAGTCTTCCCAGAAAGATCACACCCCCTCATTGACACGGGGGAGCTAGTCACAACCTCATGCCTTGGGGCCTATGGAAGTCTTAACCTCATGCCAACCGACACATACATTAAAGCGGTCAATGATAAAGACATGATCACCATTGGGATGTATAATGCTGAGTTATTTATAAGGACTAAACCTATTTTATGTAGATTTCATTGAACACCTATAGGAAAACCCCTATAGTAACCATGGTGATAGAACCATGATGATAGTGGACGCACTCATTCTTGGAAGGGGATGGTCGCAACCAATTATGAATGCCACATAAGCTAGTGTAAGAACTTGGTGTTTCTCGAGCTTCCCGTGGGGAAAGTAACTTTTACCTTGTTGGAGGCCTTGGTTCCAAGATCTATTACACTCTCTTGCTCTAGCTTACCACCAATACTCATCATCAAGCGCTCTAATGCCACAAACACAACTAACTAAAAAGCCATTGAAGCTCCTGACCAAGAAGCCTTGTAAGCTAGTTTCTCCACCCAAGCATTAGACCTCTAATTCATCTCTAAAACCAACAACTGTGTCAACCACAAGAACTCTTAGATGGGTCCAAAAAAGCTGCTATGCTACAATGATGCTACAATGTCACACACTACATAGTGGTCTTTATTGGCATCGAATAACCAAGGCACTAACTTTTTGAGATCATCTTTCTCACGCATAATGTCTTAAAGCATGACCCAAAATAATGTTAGGTGCCAAAACATTTGTTACAAGCCCACCATGGATATTATATACCTAATAAATGCGTAATAAATGGTAGATAAAAAACATAGCCCAAGCCATCCAAAATGCAATCGCATGCCCAAAGACAAACACAAATGTCTAAGAAATATGTAGCAAGTCTCACCCTGATGTCTCATGTTGTAACTTCCCAAGAGCCCTCGTTATAATTGAAAATGATTTTTGCAAGGCCCTATCTCCTCCAAGTGAGCGTGAAGATTCCTCTAACGAAGAGCTTAATGGATTTAACCTTAGAAAGGAGGAGTTTCCCTTCTCTTTCGATCCTTAACCAGAGATTCCTTCATTTTTGATCAATGATGACTACAATCAATCAAGTGAAGAAAGCCAACAAGGATAGGAAGATAAGAAGATTGAAAAAAACCACTTGTCATCTCTATCCATGCAAAGATTCCAAAAGCTTTGCATTGGGAGTAGAAAAAGAGTCCCTCACCACCTACTATTGATCAAAGATGGATAGGTGACCATGTTCTCTACTGCAATTGGATACTATCATTCTTCCGTGTTCTACTTTGTGTGTTTACATGGCTCACAAATGTTATCCCACCGGTAGTAGAGATAATAACCTTTTGTTTTATCTCTATGTATATATCATAATGTGAAACCCTAAAGGTATAGATAGACCTTAGAAGGGGAAGAAAAATGGGGGGGAAGAGTTGAAGAAAGAAACATGTGTTGGAGAAATAGCCACAAATAGCCAAGAAACGAGAGATAGAAGGAAAAAAAATCAAAGAAAGTACGATATTATGGATGATCTTAAAGAATGTAGCCTTCTCACTCTAAATGTTGAAGCAGCAGTGCAAGAGTAAAGTGGAATCAACCTAGTCTTATCCAAACGTTGTCAAGGAGGGGGTGATAAGCCTAAGAAGAAAGGCAAAAGTAACTACTATCGAAAGCCAAGCCATTACATCAATTAATGTAGATAAAGGTTGGAGAAGGAGAAGAAAGAGTAAGGCATGGATATGGCTGATGCATCAGCACCAAGTGCTAAAAAGAAGGAGTTAGCAAACCATACATAAGATGATTGGGCATTCATTGTGTCCATGACGTATGCATGTCAGTGTGATAGATCAACATGTCTGGTACTTTGGTAGTGGTGCTAGCCAAGCACATTACTTCTTAGCATTAATTATTTTTCTCAAATGAGTCTTCTCCTAAAGGAGGAATCGTTACACATGCAAGTAACTCATGTATCCAATAAAAGGAGTTGGTAAGGTTATTTCACTGCTACAAATGGTGGGACAAACACTCCAGATCTTATAAGTATTGTTTGTGTTAGGCATAAAAAATAACTTGCTTTCAGCCTCTACCAATGCTAGGGCAGGCCTAATGGTCATATTTGTTGATCATAGGTGTACAGTTCATGATCAGAGTGATGGAAACATCACTATGATATTTGGTACTCTACGTCATGGAGTTTATGAGTTAGATAGGTATGAGAGATTGGCACATAATGCTTGTTCAGTTACTAGTGCTATAAGTGACGTGGAGCTATGGCATGCCCACTTTGGTCACTTGAATTTGGGTAGTTTGTTGTACCTTAAGAAGCAAGAGACGGTGTTAAAGTTGCCAAAGCTTGAGGCTACCGTCAAACATGTATGCGAGAGATGCATTTTAGGCAAGATGCAACATGCATCATTCCTGAAAGATGGATTAGTTAGGGCTATCCAAAAATTATATCTTATACATAGTGATGTATGTGGTCCCATAAGGATACCATTGATCAAGGGATATCTCTACTTTGTGACTTTCATTAATGACTACTCCAGGCACTTGGTTGTGTATCCATTGAAGGCATAATCAGGTTCTTATAAATGCTTTGTTTCTATGGTGGCTAGAAATTTGTCTGCATGTAAAGTTGGCACCCTTGGTAAAGATGGAGAGGGGAGTACATGTTAAAGGATTTTCATGTATGTATGGTTGAAACAGGCATAAAACATCAATGCACAGTGCCTTATACATCTCAATAGAATGGTGTGGCTATAGGAAGAATAGATCTCTCATGGAGATGGCATGTATGGTTAAAGGCTAGGATTTACCTCATGTTTTTTAGTTGGAGGTAGTTGTGTGTGTCACTTATGTACTAAACACATGCCCTACCAAGGCCTTATACATAATCACCCCTTATGAAGCTTGGAATGGTAGGAAGCCCTCTTTGCATGTTTTTGCTTATCTTGCTTATGCTCTTGTACCTAAGCAACAATACAGTAAGCTGGATGATAAGGCAATAACATGTATTTTTGTGGGATATAGCTCAGAAAGCAAAAGGTATAGATTCTACCATCTGGCCACAAAGCGGATTTTGGTGAGTAGAGATGTATTTGTTAAGAACTCAGTTCATCCCATGCTTTTATGTAAAAAACAACAAAATGTATGCTCATAGGACATCTTTGATACACTCTTACCTTTGTACAATGCTAGGCATCCATATTTGGAGCAAATGAATGCTCAAAAAGGTTATGTGAATCAACCCATACTGGCTAAAATTTAGCTCGAAGTTCAACCCACATATTAGCCTTCTTGATAAGGCAGTTATGGATGATTTAGTGGTGGATTTGGTAAGGGTAGCTATACAAGCATCCAAGAGTATGCTGAAAATGGCTAGTACAGACATTACGAGACAGCAAATAAGCTACTCCTTTACCTAGCAGGACACGTGTAGGTTCTCATTTTATGTAGATTTCATTGAACCCCTATAGGAAAACCCCTATAGTAACCATGGTGATAGCACCATGATGATAGTAGAGGCACTCATTCTTCTTGGAGATGGACACAACTAATTATGAATTCCACATAAGTTGGTGCAAGGACTTGTGTTTCTCGAGCTTCCCATGGGGAAATTCACTCTTACATTATGTTGGAGGCCTTGGTTCCAAGATCTACTACACTCCCTTACTCTAGCTTACCCCCCCAAGAGTCATTATCAAGAACTATGAAGCCACAAACACAACTAACTAAAAAGCCATCGAAGCTCCTAACCAAGATGCCTTGTAAGCTACTTCCTTCACCTAAGCATTAGACCTCCAATTCATCTCTAAAAAAACAACAACAATTGTGTTAGCCACAAGAACTCTTAGATGGGTTCCAAAAGAGCTGCTATGCTACAATGATGCTACAATGTCAACACTACATATTGGTCTTTGCAGTGTCCAATGACCAAGGCACCAACTTTTTGAGACCATCTTTCTCATGCATAACTTCTTGAAGCATGACCCAAAATAATGTTGGATGTGCCGAAACGTCTGTTTTTACGGGCCCACCATGGATATTATATACCTAATAAATGGCACATAAAAATCATAGCCCAAGCCATCCAAAATGCAATCCCATGCCCAAAGACAGACACAAAGTGGGTTTGAATGCCCAAGAAATATGCAACAAGTCTCACCTCAATGTCTCCTGTTGTGTAACTTCCTAGGAGCCCTCCCTTGTAATTGAAAATGATTTTTGCAAGGCCCTATCTCCTCCAAGTGAGCATGAAGATCCCTGTAAAGAAGATCTCAATGGATTTAACCTTAGAAAGGAGGAATTACCCTTCTCTTTTGATCCTTAACTTCGTCTTTGATCAATGATGACTAAGATTAATCAAGTGAAGAAAGCCAACAATAGGAAGATTGAAAAAAAAAACCCTTGTCTTCTCGATCGATGCAAAGACTCTAAGAGCTTCACATTGAGAGAAAGTACCTCACCACCTACTATTGATCAAAGATGGATAGGACCATGTTCTCTACCCCAATTGGATACCATCGTTCTTTCACGTTCTTCTACTTTGTGTGTTTACATGGATCACAAATTACTATCATGCCAATAATAGATGTTGACCATTTGTTTTATTTATTTGTATATATGTGAAACGCTATCATGCTGGTAGTAGATGGTAACCTTTTGTCTTATCTCTATGTATATGTTATAATGTGAAACCCTAAACTTAAGGTATAGATAGACCTTAGAATGGGAGAAAAATGGGGGCGGGGGTGGGAAGAGTTGAAGAAAGAAACATGTGTTGGAGAAATAGCCAAGAAAGGAGAGATCGAAGGAAATAAAATGTCAAAGAAAGTAGGATGTTATGGATTATCTTAAAGAAAGTAGTCTTCTCACTTTAAATGTTGCCTTCATTACGTATAAATACAACTCAATTTGATTCTTCAAAGGTCTTTTGGAGTTTCTTTACAAATATGCATTGTGATCAGTATTCTGTTTACTATATGAATCGATCTAAGACCTCTCATGTACCACATCCATGTGAGCTTCATTTTGTCATAGTTTATCACGAATATGTCTTATTTGTAAGCCTCATCCTCCTCTTCATTTTGCCAGCCTCGTGTGTAGAGTTGTCTTTGAATTCCTTCTTTTTTGTTAGATTTTTCTCTTTCCCTTTCTTTGTTTTCAATCTCTACCTCGTAATCTTTCACTTTCGCTTTGAATAACAATATTCCTTCTCTTCCTTGGAGATGGGGGAATTGAGGATATCTTCTTTTGATATAGAAGAGCTCTTCCCTTGAGGAGTAGGAAAAAATGTATCTCCCATTGCCTTATACATTTTCCACTCAAACATTTCACAACCAAGTTTTGAAATGAGATAAACACGTATAAAATTGTGGGATAACTTACTAAACTTGACTTGGCAAAAATTCTAAATGATTTGAGAATGTCTTCAAGCATGTTCATATTAGCATGTGGAAATAGATGGGACATAGGAATATATTTTCAACCATAACCCCAATATATCCTTTTGGCAAGGGCTTGCTGGTGGAAGTCTGCATAACTTTTCCCTCTCCAACTTTGCAACCGTTTGTGAAGATACTTACAGCATCCCCATGTACAAACTGTTGGAGTGGAGATCAATGTAGAACACACATAGATGAAGCAAAGCAAGGAGAGATAAATGGAAGAAAAACACTCAAAGTAGATTGATGAGAATGAGTGAAGTGCACGTGAAGTGACATGATAAGGTCACTTATACACTCATAAGAGTGCGTACATACACTTGGGGAAAAAAACATCCTAAAATGAAAAAAGAGTCTCAACACATTATTAGCCTATGTATTACCACCATATAAATGCTACAAATCCCCCTTATACTGATGATGTAAACATGTAAAAGGATCATGTGGCTGATCAATCTCCAAATGGCAACAATAAGCCCAAAGCTTTACAAAAAGCTTCAAACTTCTCTCGTGAGAGAGCCCTCATGAATATATCTACCACATTGTCATGTGTAGAGAAATACGCTAGGTTGATCTCTCCTACAATGAGCCTCTCCCTGACATAATGATAATACACCTCAATGTGCTTTATGCAAGCATGAAACATTGGGTTCCTCTTAATGGCTAATACACTCTAGCTATTGTCAGTGAAGATGGAGGTAGGAGATTACTATCCGCAACACCAAGATCTGCTAAAAGGCATCTCAGCCATACACACTCGACAGTCGCTATAAAAGCTACCCTGTACATCATCTTCATAACTCGAAGTGGCCACTATTGGGTAAAAATGGAACTAAGTTTGGACTCCATATAAGTGAGATATTTAATAAATAATTTGGCTCCAGTATAGTGTTAAGTAAACCCCCATGGTGGAAATCTAAAAGCTAGTCATATTTGGAATAAGAATTGGGTCATGTAACTTATCAATACTTTTATCTCAAATATTTTAAGAATATTGGAGTAGACGGATTATGAAAATGAATCATCAAACTTGTCCACCTAGTAATAGGGTAAAAAACCACACTTCCCGAACCGACCCAATAACCATAGTTCGTGTACACTAACTAGGGGTGATTGACGTGGGAATGATAAAATATTGATGGAAAATAAATTTGTAATGAGAATATATTTTAAGTCCTCTTTAAGAATATTATTTTCCCCTCTTGAGTAATTTGGGGACGCCTAGGTTACTCTTGTGTCATGCCGGCTAGGTTAATATCGTGGGTGACACCACTATAAATATTAATACGTGTGATATATGACGTATGCTTGGGGCCGTCTATCAGTTAGGTTTATATTGGCAGGGTGATTCCTGGAGTACTTACGCCTGGTAGTCATGAGTTGGTTATGGTTTGTGACTGTTTAATATTTGTGGGATTAATTTAATTATTAATTGGGCTTATATTTTCAAGTGAAGAAGATTATGAGGATTGATGAATAATGTCGAGGAGAATGTTTCTTATGCGTATCATATTTAGTAACCTTAGTAGTTGATTTTTCCATTTTGATACATTGGAAAAAATACATTTATAATGTTGAATTTATTAAAGCCTAAAGGCTTTACCCTAGCCCCAATTTTTGGGACACTCTATTTTTATTGTGGAAGAGTGTCGTGCTCTCTAAAAGCACACTTTGTATATTTTTGGAGGCTATGGCCTATTTTTAAAAAATCTAATTAAATACCCTTGTGTGGGGGAAGGCCACGCACAAGGGGAGGGAGATTGCACCCAGCCTGGTGTTGATTGTGTTGATGGTGATGTTTTTCTTTCTCTTGTGTTTTTGATTATTCTCTTCAAGAAGATTAAAGGGTCCCGTTTCAGTGGTATCAGAGCTTTGGTGTAATTTAATTTTCTTGAAGGCGATCAAAAGAGGTGAAAGAGACAAAAACAGAGGTGATTTTGGTAATTTTCTTGAATTTAAATTAAAGAAGAACATGTTTAGGGATTTTTGTTTATGTATGGATGAAATAAAGCTTGTTTTTAACCATTGGGTAATCAATCTCCATCAATCTATTGTCCAAAGGGTAAAACTAGGTGAAAAACCATTAGTGGGTTTTTCAAAAAAATAAAACCACCTTCCTCTTCACTAATCCTCTTCTTAATCTGTCCGTACAGATTGAAAGAGCAAGTAGAGGAGCATGGAGGGTCATAGCATGATTGCTAAACCAATAAGGCTGTCTGAATTCTATAATCAAGGGTGGGAGGTGATTGATTTTTCTTAATTTCTCTCAATTAGTAAAAGCGCAGTAGTCTGTGAGAAATGAGTAAAAGCCATATATATATATATATATATATATATATATATATATATATATAATTTCCAATTGATCTCTCTCTCTCTCTCTCTCCTTCATACCCGGGTGGCAGCGCACTCCTGTCTCCATCTGGCCGGCGACGCCGAGCGCTGCGAATTTAGGGGGGAAGGAATTTTCAGACCCCAATTATATTAGCTAAAAGCTTTATAAGCTTAAAATGTTTATTTTTATTTTCTATTAGATGCTGTGAATTTTTTCGTGGGCTGTTTCCTTTTTGCGCTCCAGCGTTTGGCATTGGGCATTGGCCAGGTTACAAGCTTTATAGTAAAGCTTTCATAAGCTTTTTAATAAGCTTAATAAGTTTGATATTAAAAGCTTTATAAGATAAAGCTTAGTATAAAGGTTTGATTTTTTATTTTTTTTATTTTTTTAAGGGGGACCATATCTATAAATATATCACCTCTTCTCTAAATTTGGGTTAGCTGAGCTGATAGTTTCAGGCTGAGAAATGCTTGAAAAAACTTTTATTATAAAGCTTTGTTAAGTTTTTTTTTTAAATAAGCTTTGTTATTATAAAGCTTATATTAGCTAAAAGTTTTTTAAGTTTATTAATCAGCATAAAAGCTTCATAGATATATTTACGCTTTTGACTAAGCTTTAAAAGCTTTCAAATAAGCTTAAAGCTTTACAAATGAGATCAGTAAAATGTTTTACAAAAGAAAATATTTTTTTGACTATTCCCATCATATTTTATGGAAAAGGATCCCATGTACATATAGTTAGTTTGGATTTCTTCTACAGATTTTTAGAATTTACCTCAAGAGAAATTTTGAGACTTTAGTCAAATTCTTGTGAATAATGTTGTTTTCTAAATCCTCATGAAGTCCGAATAATATTAACAGCTTGTTAGTGAAGATATCATTAAAATGTTACTTTAACCTACGGCTAGTTTTCTAATTTTAAAGGGTACATGGATTATTTCTTGAAAAATTATGCATTTGTGTATTGAGCTAACCTGGCAGGACTCACATCTAGCTCGACGTTCCATATGAGATAAGAAATCCTATCTTTTCTCTTGTTTTAAATTTTTCCTATTCCTTTTAATTGTCAGGAAATGGGTGAATATCCGCAGCACCGTCGTACTATTCAGGAACAGCTTGATTCTCTCCATATTCTTTTGAATCAAGAACGAGAGCATCGGGACAACTTTCAAAGAAAGATTGAACGACATCTGTCTAGAATGAACAAATATATTAAGAAGAAAGTTAAAACTGTGGAAGCATCTGACATGCATAGCCCGACCAATGACATCGTATCCAAGCTGTCTATTGTCAAGTGTTTCAGGTGTAAGATGATGGGACATTATGCTAAATCTTGCCCAACTAAAAAGAAGAACCAAATTGCACCAAAGGACGAGCTTGACACCAAAGAGGTTAACGCACTCGACACATTAACCAAAGGTGGAGGTATGTGTTAAAAATTATTTATTGTATACAATTCTTTGTTTGCTTTTGTATCTGTCGTCTGAATATTCTTTCCTTCTAGACCTAGTTAGAAAACTTTAGCTCCTGAAAAGAATTTTAGATACTGTGACCTAACTAGAAAGATCGAGACAAGATTAGCAAAAGTTATCTTCAAGATCTAGTTGCCCAAATTCAAGTAAAAATGATTGTTAGACATTTCATAGAAGATTAAGACCAATTTGAAGATTCAAGAACCAAGCAAGTTTCTCCAGTCTTTGATTCAAGTTATCAATTGCTTCACCATCGAATTTAGTGATGATGAGAAAAGTAAAGAAATAGCTCTCAAGTGACTAGAAACCAAGCTTAAGTTGTATACCAATCACAATTACGAAGTTTATACCAATTCAAGTAAAGTTTTGTTTAAATTTTCAAGTGTTTTAGTTTAAGATCTATTCGAGTACAAGATTCTTTCTAGACCAAGAATTGCTCTAAGTCAAAGATATATTCAACCACAAGATTTAAACCCCTTAAGAACAAGATTTATTCAAGAATTGCAATTATGATTAATCTCTCAATTTTCGTCCATTCAAGTATTTTTAATCTAAGCCATGATTCATTACTAGTATATCAAGTTCTTGCTATCAACTAGGGCGCAAAATGTCTATCTTTCTTCAAGTTCTGATTTCAAGTTTAAGATTAAGCTTAAGATCAAGATCCCCTTTAGATTTCATTGTTTACAAGTAATATTCACAAATTCAAGAATTATAAACCTATTCAAAGATTATATTTTTTGAATTTAGTTACACAATTACAAGATTAAGATTAAGATAAAAAACAAATCTCGAGAATTCATCAAGATTAAGATCAAAAACAAATCCCGAGAATTTAGTTAGACAATTACAAGAATAAGATCAAGAACAAATCCCCAGAATTCATCAAGTTATTGACAGTAATGTAAGTGATTATTTTTCAATCTTAAGTTGATAAGAATTTACATTTCGACCTAATTCATTTTTGGAATAAGACTTGTAGTCTAATTTTGAGGATAGAGAAAAGTTATGTAAGAATGAAAGTTTCAGAGGGAATTAGCTACTCTGTCTCAAACTTCTGTTCTTAAGGTAGTGTCGTGTGGAATTAATCTATGGTATGGGACATTAGATTGGTTTTACATGGCTACACCAGACGTATCTATGTCTTCTATCTTTCACCAACGAGTGTTTGTATGTGGAAGGTACCTCTGTGGAATGGGACACTTAGATACATTTCACATGCGTTCACTTGTTTGGTTTTATTTTTCAGAAATTGTTTGATGTGATGATCTCGTCCTCCACTTGTGCCATGAAGCCATCCACTCATTGATTGTACAACTGAGGACAGTTGATTCCCAATAGGGGGGACTATTATGATCCATGTTAATCAAATATCTTTTGACATTCAAAAACCATCCTCAAGAAGATGCAAAATGGATGCCCGAGAAATTTTTCCGAGCTTATCCAGAGATCCTTCGTTCTTTTCAAACCCAGCAAACCTGCAATTGAGGGCAATTGCAAACTCAAGCAAGAGGGATGTAATGAGAATATATTTTAAGTCCTCTTTAAGAATATTATTTTAAGTCCTCTTTAAGAATATTATTTTCCCCTCTTGAGTAATTTGGGGACGCCTAGGTTACTCTTGCGTCATGCCGGCTAGGTTAATATCGTGGGTGACACCACTATAAATATTAATACGTGTGGTATATGACGTATGCTTGGGGCCGTCTATCAGTTAGGTTTGTATTGGCAGGGTGATTCCTGGAGTACTTACGCCTGGTAGTCATGAGTTGGTTATGGTTTGTGCCTGTTTAATATTTGTGGGATTAATTTAATTATTAATTGGGCTTATATTTTCAGGTGAAGAAGATTATGAGGATTGATGAATAATGTCGAGGAGAATGTTTCTTATGCGTATCATATTTAGTAACCTTAGTAGTTGATTTTTCCATTTTGATACATTGGAAAAAATACATTTATAATGTTGAATTTATTAAAGCCTAAAGGCTTTACCCTAGCCCCAATTTTTGGGACACTCTATTTTTATTGTGGAAGAGTGTCGTGCTCTCTAAAAGCACACTTTGTATATTTTTGGGGGCTATGGCCTATTTTTAAAAAAGCTAATTAAATACCCTTGTGTGGGGGAAGGCCACGCACAAGGGGGGAAAGATTGCACCCAGCCTGGTGTTGATTGTGTTGATGGTGATGTTTTTCTTTCTCTTGCCTTATGTTTTGTTTTATGCTTTAATTTTCAATTTAATTCAAGTAGTTGTTTTAATATTTGATATAATTTATGAGTTTTTGATTATTCTCTTCAAGAAGATTAAAGGGTCCCGTTTCAAAATTGGTTGTGTACACCTTGAAATTGATAGATTTGTGATCTTCGAATATAAAAATGCTTAGGCAAAAGTGCCCGATTGGAAGCTTTATTATTATAATCCTTGGAAGCTAACAAGGCTGTAAGAACTTAAACACTTGAAAAACAGTTTTATGATACATGTGAAGGGTGAGGGGGCCATGTAAAGGGAGTAATGAGGTGAGGAAAGAAAGGTTTATAGCCTATAAATAAGCCTCTTTTTGCAAGCTTTTTGGACATACCTTTCTCATTATTTTGTAAATTCAAGTTTGCCTTCTTTCATCTCCTCTTGGGCTCAATTCTCACAGAACTTGCCTCATATGTGTTAATCAATCCATAATGATGGACTAGAATAGCAATGCCTTGTTGTGTGACTAATTTTTCTCTCCCAACTAGTTGCAATGGTTAAACTTGTTGCTACCCCATTTCTCATGACTTGCCAAAATTATCTTCCCCTACACACGTCACTACCTTGGGAGCCCTTTGAGCTTTGGGGCATCGACTTCATGGGACCCATCACACCTAAGTCACATTCGGGTGGCTATACGAGTACATCTTAATGGTGATAAATTATGCAACAAATTGGGTAGAAGCTAGGGCTATAAGGGATAACACCGCCCTCACAGTTGCCAAGCACATCATCACTTGGTTTGGTAGCCCCATCGGTGATAGGGGTAAGCACTTTCTCAATGAGGTAATTGACACCTTATTGGCTCGTTACCAAGTCTTACACTATTTCTTCTCATGTGCATGAACAAAGTGTTGGGCAAGCTGTTGCTCCAAGTGCCCAATGAGCAGCACTCTAACCATTGTTGGAACCAAACCTTGTTGGGGGTGCTTTGGGCTCGTGTATAGCCTACAAGGCCACACCACAAACATACCCCCTTTCAGCTTGCTTTTGGCATGGAGGCCATGTTACCTTTTGAATTCAATGCAGAATTACCTAGAGTGAGAAAGCTTAAAGATCTAAGCTCTGCAATAGCCTATATGACTAGACACGTGCAACTAGAGGTATTAGAAGAAATTCGGTAGTTTGCTCGTATGGCTACCCAGGTTAGAGCAATGACACCGCAAAGCTTGGCATGACCATCATCTTCATATGGCTACCTAGGTAGAGCAATGCCACTACAAAAAAGCTTGGCTTGACCATCATCTTTGTATGGCTACCCTAGTAGAGCAGTGCCACTACAAAGCCTAGCACAATTGTCATCTTTGTCTAGCATCTTCATTTACCACAATTCAAAGAAGGAACCTATCCATGCTTTACAATTCCAAGTACTTAAAAAGAACCAAATGCATGGTAGGGAATCTTCAAGGTGGTGGCAATCCTGCTCCAAGAGGCATTTTTTTCATTAGTCAAAAGATCTCATGTGAAGAAGTATTGGCCTTGGGCTGTGTAGAGAGCAAGTTGAATTGCCGCACCCAGAGCTTAGGAGCTCCATAGCCTTGGAGGACTAAGAAGCCCTAAAGGCTCAGGTGCTACCTAAGGGCTTTGCTTTTCCCCTCCAAGTTCAATTTATCTATTTTTTCTACTCTTCTTATCTCCTTTTCCAAGATCACCGAAGTGCCGGAAAGCTCCAGAGGCCTCAAAGCTCGGAAGGCTTAAAGGCCTTGATAGCTTATGTGCCCCACATGAGTTAGTTCCCCCCCCCCTTGCATCTTACTTTGGTTAGCACCATGCCTCTTTTCTGCATGAGCTAGTTCCCCCCCCCCCCCCTCTTTGCATCTTACTTTGGTTAGCACCATGTCTCTTTTACCCCCACCGACCAAGGTCTCTGAATTTCTTCCCTTACCTCCCACTAACCAAATCTCTTTCCCCCCACCCCAAAGCCCCTCACCAACAAAGATATGTCCTCCCCTTTTATCTATTTTTTCTCAAAGAGAATGAACCCCAACCCCCCCCTCCCTCGTTTTTACCAAAATAAATTTTTATAAAAGACCTCTCTGCCTCTTGGCCACCTCACCGATCCCTGTTGGCTCGTCGAGTTACCCTCGTCTTTGCCCCGCCGTTACCTCCGCTGGCCACCGGGTCATCCGTCACTGCCGTCTCATCGCCTCCGTCACCTCACCTCTGTTGGCCACCGTTGGGTTACACCACCATCACCTCATCACCGCCGATCGTCGAGCGGCCAGTCATCTCCGTCACCTCACCTCTGTCGGCTGTGGTTGAGTCAGCTGTCATCTCATCACCGCGAGTCGTCTGTCATTACCGTCACCTCGGTCTCCGCCCACTCTCATACCAGGTCAAATGTCACCTCGGCCTCTGCCAACGAAGATCGTCAGGTTGGTCGTCGTAGCTCTCACCTCGATCGCTCCGACTCACTAATTTTTGCGACTCTCCGAGCTCTCTCTGGCCATTGTCGCCACCGGACACCAATTCTCTTTGCCACCGACCAATGCCCTCCTAACCTGGCTAACAACAGGAGGAGGGGGGGGGCAAATTTTGGAAAAACAAATGTCCCCCTCTCCACCGACCACTCCTCTCACCCTCCCCACCGACCATCTCTCGCCGCCGAGACTCTCTCTCCCACCCCACCCTGTCAACTGACACCATCCCCTCGTCCTCCCCATTGCTAAGCAGCCACTCGCCCCCCCCCCCTCCGCCCAAGGAAACCTCTTGACCTCACCTCACCTCACCTCACCTCGGAAGGCTAAAACTACATTTTATCTTTAATCTCGCATTTCTCTTCTTCATTTTCTCCCTTTGTATGCAAACAAATGAGCTATATTGAATAGAATTGGTTTTCCAATGTGTACATAATTCCACTTTATAAACATTTGGTATAATGTATTTCTAGGATTGACGTGGTCCATTTTTCTGTTTATTTAACTTGTTATACTCACATATGTGAATTGTCTCCTCTCCTTTTACTCCTTGCTACATAATCACCTTCTATAAACTCATTATCCTTCGTTTTCTTGTCTGCATGTTCTATTTACATATTATGTTGTATCTATTATTTTGTGTTTCCAACTAATGATTTGTGCAATTGTAGAGATCTTGTAATCTCTCCCAATATTGATTTGATGCACACTTTCACCTTTCTCTTGCACATTTCTTATGCTCACTTTTGATGGATACCTTGGGTTCATCCCATACGTGATAATCCGGTAGTTTTCTTTTGACTATTGATATAGGCAATCCCTGCTTGTTGTGATATGGAATACGTCGCTTTTCTCTTGTAATACATTTTAGCATATTTACATGGATTTTATTTACTATTTTTGTTTTCCCGTTAATTTTTTACATAATGGCTTGAGTTGTAAAGTAAATTAGTCTTTGTCTTCTTCTCCAAGAATGACTCAAAAATCTTGTATCTAGATCTAAAGTTATTGACAAATGTAAACCACATGTGATGCCTTACTACTTCATTGAAGAATAACCCTTGTTGCATTTGTTATCTCCTTGCAAGGAATGATCTTTAGGTATACATAGTTGCTTCCTTTTAAAAAGAAACCCATCTCCAAGAAAGTAACCCATGTATGGCCCTACATCTTCTTGTACACACACAATTCTTTATTGGAAAGGTGTGTTATTATTGTGTTGTTACCTCACACACAAACACTTCTTCGTATATTCATGAGTGGATGCCCCTTTGTATGATGATGGTGGTTGGTATGCAATTTGACTTTTGGCCCATGAATTTATAAAGTGGTAGTCCCATATTTGTGAGAAATTGGGTGCCTGATGATAACAGTGTGGATTTTGCTATCGGTATCGTTCTAATCGTCTTCCATCTTATCTAGCCCATGTGTGGCCTCTAATCCCTCCCATAATTATGTTATTGTGATGCATGGACGCTTCTCCTCTGGCTGGCCACTCTATGAGGAGAAGGCTATCTCATACAAGGGGGAAGGGGGGGGGGAGGGGGGGGGTGGTGTTGGGTGTTGCATGGGGGGAGAAACTAACTTTGGTAATTACTCCCACGAAAGATGTTAAAGGTGCCAAACATGATTCCAAACAAGAGGTTCATTTAGCTAAAAGAGCAAGAAGTGGTAGTGTAACTAGGTCAAATTGTACACCGAACTCTCTTGTTTGGGCTCACCTACCCGTACATACATCTACACACTCACACTTACTTTTCTTGGTTTCCTCACTTCATTGTTTTGTATGCTACGTCATTGGGCAAGGGAGTGCAATTGGGGGTGAGCTTATTGTTGGAAGGTGATTCCACCTACTTATGAACCATGCGCACACGTGTGTGACTTCTCTAGATGCAAGATAATCAAGGATAACATCACTATGATGTCATAGAATAGATTTTCAATGAGAATGTGTTCCCTTCTAGCCTCTAGCCTTGGAACAACATCAAATCTCTATATAGCCTATTTACTTCTCCTAACCTCATTCACACAAGGCCTTATGCTAGCACATCATGCATTGTTGTGACACCCTATACATTGTTATTAACAGGGCTACCCTATAATGGAAGCTAAACAAAATTCATGTTACATTCTTATTCATGTTGTTTTAATCTTTTTTTATCATTTTAGTCAGTGTAAGTGGATCAATTCTTACTCACATTGCGAGATGCAATTCACTTATGATATTGCTTGTTTTTGTTGTGTAGCCCTCAACCTTGTGCCCTCCGTTCTCATTTTGGGTGTGTATTTGGATCTCGCCTACTTGTGACCAATAAGGACATCTATCCAACAAGGATTCCCCTTAGTCCTAAGGTTTTTGAAGTATGGGACTAATGCATGGACATTAATTTTTTGTTGACAACCTGGTCATAATGGAGAGTATGAACTCCTTCCTTAAACTAGGTCTCACAAGATGTAAAAATAGTGCATTGCTGTATTAAATAAAGTCTAGTTTGGTTTCAAGAATTGGAAAGTTGGTCCCATAGTTTTTTCAACTTTGTTGTTTAAATATCCATGCCTTGTATATATAATGTGAGTGCTTTCACACTATATTGTGTAATGATTGGGATCTCATAAAATGTGTATATAGATTGACATGCCCAAACATACACTTGTACCTTGTATGATGCCTCACTAAGAAGTTAAGAACACCTTGTTTCTTTGGAAGTCTAAGAAGTTGCCAACTTGATAACAATGGGAGAAAGGTGTTGGCGCTTTCCTTCCCTTCTAACCAATCTAAGTACTTTTTTTTGGTTTTGTTTTTGGGATGGTGGCAAGCAAATTATTTCCCCTCAATTTTATGGAGTGACAATTGTAACATTGCCTTTGTGCTACTATTTCACTTTTCAACAGAAATATTCCCATTTAATTGAAAGAAGTTGTTATTGATGTTTTGAGAAGATGGTCTACTAGTCATTCACCAAGTTTTGGTGATGGTGATTAATCATAGGATAGAACACACACACACCCATACACATATAAAGAGAGATTGTGTAAACAATGTAATTGTGTAGCCCCAAAAACATCCTAACCACCATTCACTAGGCTATATTATCTTACATATCCGAGCTTTTTAGCCAATACCAACACAAGCACGGCAAAAATCGGCATATAATACACTAGAGATACTCTAAAAGCAAACTCGACTGCCTTCTCAGTGAGACTGCCCTTAACAGCACCTATAATACAAGCAGGCATGTGTTCTCTTAGTAGTTACACTGTGTGACCAAAGGACAAAGAGGTTTCGCCGCAGTAGACTTGTGCAAACAATGCAAGCCTGCTCACATCATGTCTTCATAGGAGATCCTTCGAGAATTTCCTCTGTCCTTGTAAGCAGCTTTTAAGGCTTCATAGCATAACTTGCCACCATTGTGGCATGCAAGAGGGTCTTTACGATTAGCTGAAAGCTTTCCAACCAGTGACTCAGGACCAAGGGAGCCACTGAAATTGATCGGAGGAGGGCTGAGTGTTGCTATGCGGTTGATTACATACTCATTGAACATACGGGTACTGCGGCTGCCATACACAGTTGTATCATAGGCCACCTTGCTGCTGCCATAGCATGGTGTGGACGAGCCACTTTTGTCAATCACGATATCACCTTCCAGTATCCGAAGAACCTTCATTCAATGCACAACATGATCACATAAGTTGAAGATGGATGTGTGTGTAAGTGTGTGTGCACTGTGTGAGAGAGAGAGAAAGAGTGAGAACCTAGTCAACTCTAGTACAAATATAAGGCCCTTGTTTTGTGTGTGTTTGTGTGTACCCTAGTCAACTCTAGCACAAACATCATGTTATACAGCAATCCAAAGGCAAGGGTTTTGCTATACCTGGGACATTCGTGGCCTAAGATGAGGATCTTTCCGAACACAAAGAGACGCTGCATGCAGCATGCAGTAAACCTCATGATCTGAATATCTCCCATTCAGAAGAGGATCAATTAGATCTTGAGACGCATGCTCATCCAGTAGAGGCCGTGCCTGCAAGACATGTACATAGCTCTCTCTCTCTCTCTCTCTCTCTCTCTCTCGTTGCTCCTAGGGGGGGGACGGGGGGAAGCACACATTGGGCTAGGGCCCCGGGTTCAAGTTCCATTCCCTGCACTTAGCTGCCATCATTTGTCTCACATGTGGTCCCCTGGCCTGGCTAAGGCATTGAAGGGCTCTCATCAACATCATCTAGAGCAGACTAGGTGCTTTGACCATAGTCACCAGAAACGAGAAACAGGAACGGAAATCTTCGAGGAATGGAAATGGGGAAACGAGTTTTTAGGGGTGGAAACGGCCGTTTCCTGTGACAATATCACTTGCGAAAAGAGAAAGCCATGGAAACGGATGGGGTCCTGAAACAGAGAAACACGTTTCTAGGGACTGTGACTATGGCTTTGACATCCCTACGCATGCCATCAGCACCAAGAGTGGGTGAGCACTCATGTATAACCACATGTCCACTATAGAAATCATGTTGCCACAATTAAGCTACCATGACTATTCCTGTGTTTTAACTGCTACACTCATCAACAAACTCTGAAACAAGTTACATTTTCATAATTCACTACTGACCCATTCAGTTAGGCACTGCTGACCCTTTGGCCGATTCAAGTCCACAGCCTTTCGCCCAGTTACTAGCTCCAAGAGAACCACACCAAATGAGTAGACATCTGCCTTTTCAGTAATCTGCCCACTTTGTGCATATTCAGGTGCCAAATACCTGATAAAGATAATCATATCAGATGTTTAGAGCATTAAATTCTTCATCACCATTTTTGTAGTGTCACAGGCTACAAAATGTGTGTTGACCCACCCAAAAGTCCCGATGACCCGTGTTTGAACCCCAAGATCACCATCAGGTTGCCACCTTGCTAGACCAAAATCTCCTACCTGAATGAGAGGCATGTGATGTACAAGGGTGAAAGGAATGCATATATTCACTAGGCTTACTAAGATGGGCATTTATCAGGGAGTACAGCAGCTGCAGTTTTGCTTACCATAGGTTCAAAATCATGGGTTAGAAGGATGTTGTTAGGCCGCATGTCGCGATGGACTATGCACCCAACACGGCACTCTTCATGCAAGTATCTCAGACCCCGAGCTGCCCCAACTGCAACCTTCTGGCGTGCTGGCCATTCTAAGCAATCCTTATCTCTGCCTTCAGAAGCATTAAAAACCATAGTTTAGGTAAAACAATCATCTCAGGAACCTCTGAAACACGCAGAGAAAAGATTTTTAATTAATAGCTATGTGCCAAGGTTAGCATGGCAACATGTATCTGCATGCTCAGAGAGAGAGAGAGAGAGAGAGAGAGAGAGAGAGAGATTTCTATTAACGTCTATGAAAGGCCAAAATGACCTATGAAGCAAAACACAGAATATAAAGACCATGGAGCTGTTGAGCAAAGTTTACAAATCAAAAGAAAACATTCTGAAAAGAGAGAGAGAGAGAGAGAGAGAGAGAGAGAGAGAGAGATTAAACCATAAAGGTGTGAGTCCAAAGATCCATTGCAGATAAACTCATACACAAGTAACCGCCTTTTGTCTTCAATGCAATAGCCAATAAGCATCACCACATTCCGATGCTGTGCACAGCTCAAGACTTCCACCTCTGAGCAGAACTCAATATCACCTTGAGAGCTGGCAAGTTTATGCTGCTTAACAGCCACAGCTTGGGCATCAGGCAGGACACCCCTATGCACAGACCCGAAACCCCCCTCGGCTAGGAAGTTTGCCTGAGAGAAGCCTCCAGTAGCAAGCTCCAGCTCAGCATACGTGAACCTCCTTGGAGGCTTGCCAAAAACTGGAGCCTTGTGTTGGCAGATTGAGCACAATGGGGGAGGACCCGGAGGCACATGCCTTGATAAGGACATGGCCCTTCTCACACTTGAGGTTCGCTCCAAGTCCCCATGCTTGGGGAGAATGCCATCCTGTGGTTCAGGTTCAAGCCCAGATTCCTGATCCCACCTAGAGAACTTGTCTATAAGGTCCTGTGTAGTCAGCACTCTTTTGGACCAAGTGCCCTTGTCCAGCTCAAATGGTTGTATAGAGTTGCTGGGCTTTATGTTCAATGACTGGAGGTGTCGATGGTGCCTTTGATGAGATGGATTGTTCCCCTTCAGCTCTTCAACCGATGGGTTGCCTTTATGTAGGCCTGAGCCACCTTCTCTCATGCTCAATGATAGCCTGGAATTACCTGTTAATCTCTTAGAGGAGTCTAGCGGGGAGGCAGGGGTAGAGGTTCTCACTTGATGCTTTGTATTCCCTTTGGGGGTAGCATTGACAGAGTTGGGCCTAGTCTTGGCTGTTGGCATCCATGGATCCACTGAGTAACTTTCTCTTTGGGCTGCTGAAAATGTAAAAATTCAAAACAAATCAGAAGACCAAAACACAAAACAGATCATGCTTAGAAAACCTTCATAACAGAGACATGGAAAGCAGATCTTTACCACTTGTCAAGCTGTAATCAAGCCATGGCTGAGGCATGAGGTCACAGGGCCTGAAGTACCTCACAGTAGAGCCTTTCGACCTGTGTTCAGGGCTGGCATTGGCAGTTCTGCAGACCAGGCGGCGGGTGATAACAGCAGCACACGACTCATCACTGCTAGATTCATCATCAGACGGGGCATCTACGAGGCCATAATCAGAGGCTGAGTCTGTTTCTATGATCAACGCATCCTCATCTCTGTGATCTGTGCAGGTTTTCACTGCCTCGGCACTGGTGACAGGAGATGTGCCCGGCTCAGAGCTAGATGCGGAGGAGGTGCCCTTGTCGGTGGCAGTGAAAGGGGTTCTCACTCCTGGGCTGCTGGAAGAAGTGGCTTCTTCTGAGATGGAGTAGGTTATCTTGCCATGGATGGAGGAGACATGGTTGCTGAGAGCTTCTCTCTGCTGCAGGAGAGCTTCTTCTGAACTGGCCGCAGAGACAATGGTGGCTGTAGTGGAGGTTAATGCTTGGTGTTCAGCAAGATTTCTTCCATTTTCTGAAGAGGCTCTCAAGTTGAGCCGTAGAATCTTGGCATCGAATCGCTTCACTAAGACCAGGTTGCACTGCAGCTGCTCCATGCAGCATTTGCACTCTTCTTTCTTCAGCTGGCTGCAGAAGGGGGGAGGAAAGCAAGCAGGAAAACAATGGTTAGGAAAGCCGGAAAGATGCCAAAAAGAAAAGCAACTGCACCAAATGTGGCAAGCTTGCCTGTCTAGCACAACCCAAGTTGCTCGCACTCTCTGAGCTTCCATGGCAGTTGCCCCTTTGGTAGCGCCTGGGACTACCCTAACACTCACTTTAACCTGTGAAGGTTAAGAGAGCGGGTGTAAGCAGAAAATTGGTATGAAGTTAAGCTATGTGATAATGAGCACAAAAGATCCATGTATCACACCTGCTTAGAATCACAGAGTTTGTGCAGCTGCTTCATCATGTGGGAGCAAGACTCAGTCACCTCGTCTTTCATCTCTCTCACGTTCCCACTTTTCCCGCCTTTGCTTGACCTATTGGCACAATCCCCAGCTAGGTTGGGCAGGCTCCATAGCTTTCTTCCTGATAAAGTCCATGAAAACCAATTACGCAATGGCAGGTTAAGGGTTGCTTAATCAAGAGATTGAGGTAAGGTTAGCTGTTCTTGCTATTAAACTTCCATCAAAATCAACACACATTGGCTGTTTAACAGAGAATTAAGAGAAATTAGGTGCTAACAGAGGGGGTTTAGCGTGGTTTAAACCAGATACTAGGGTGGGAAAATGGAGGGATTATGCCCGTAATCACCATTTCTTCCTGCTTGCAACAGAGCAACAAGTGTGATGTGATCTGCTGCTTGCACCACATTGCTGAGGGCCCACTCCAGTGCGTGCTTGGTGATCTCTTTGCCTGCGTTCACTGCGACAACAACGCTTTCTGCTGTGAACGTTGTAGGTTGAGCGATGGAACCTTGGCAATTGCTTCTCAACCTACTGCTGGTGCCCTCATTTTTGCTCTTGCTGACAGCAGGGCCTGGCATTAGAGATGAATGCATGTTCTTCTCTCACGCAGAGCTAAGATGTAAAGTAATCCTACATCGCAAGGTGGGCTATGGAGGTGAGATTAAGACAGAACTGAAATCAAGCAAGAGGTCCCAGGAAGGCAGCTATTCCCGTCAAATTTCCAAGTTAGGGCAGGCAAGGTTTCACTGAGCAGA
Organism: Cibotium barometz; assembly: GCF_041138505.1. Classification (NCBI taxonomy): domain Eukaryota; kingdom Viridiplantae; phylum Streptophyta; class Polypodiopsida; order Cyatheales; family Cibotiaceae; genus Cibotium; species Cibotium barometz. The sequence continues at coordinate 28,146,779 of NC_141073.1, forward strand.
TGCTTTCGCATTGGAAAGAATCAAGGAGCAGCAGTAGCAGAAGGCATAGTCATAGCCAGCTGTTGAAGGCAAAGCGGTCTTCTGCTACTGCAACTGTCATAGCCATAGCCAGCTCTTGAAGAAACAGAGGTCTTCTGCTACGACTACTGGTCAGAAAGAATGAGTCGGTGTTGCAGAGATTGGGTAGGCCTGTACACTGCCATAGCCATTGTTTATGCAGCTTGGGCAGATCTCTGAGAGAGTATAGTAGTAGTAGTAGACTAGTAGTACGAGTATACTGTATACCCTCCGGGCCCCGGGTCCCTCCTCACTACTACTATTCCTTGTGAGGAGCTAGAGAGTGTAGCAGCTTTCTGACTTTTTGAGCGTCTAGGAAGACGACGGCCGTACACTAGGCAACCGGTGAGGCCGGTTGGCGGTAAAGGCCAGCGCACACCCTCGTCACGGGCGGCAGGGGGTCACGCCGCCGTCACGGCCAAAGCGTGCACAAACGATGACCTGCGTTGCCGGGGCGCTCACCGGCCGTCTATAGTCAAAACCGCCAAAAAGTGGATTTTGGAAATCATTATGTTATCGACCAGAAGGGCCACACGCTCTCTTCTTCTTGTTTGTTCCCCCGCCCATTTCAAAATTACAAATTATTATTTTTTGTCATTTTACCGCAAAATTATCCGTGAGAATTCCTCAAATTGCGTGAGAATTTAACATGCGGCCATAAATTCACCATGCCCTCCAAAGTCTAGAGTAACCTATTTATGAAACCTCTCACACTAAAACAAGAACTACGAAGCTCTAATGGCAAAAGCGTTTCTCTGTTTGAGTCCAAGAGCGGCACTCTGAAGCCGTGTTAGACCTAGTAGTGTGTGGCACCACTTTCATGAGTTCGAAGGTTTGGTTTCTACCATGATACCATCCTCATGATGGTTGCATCACTTTTCACCCTGTGATTTGAAACTGTATCATGTTGCAACCTTTTCACGCACATCACGAGGTTGCGCTTTGAGTGCTTGCCAAAGCCCAATCAAAACCACAATTGGGTGCCTCTTCACCCGAGTTGAAACCAAGGGTATCTAGGTGGTATATCCAAGTTCGTTGTTGGTTCACGCGAATATTAGATGTGTATGTGTTTATTTGTAGCTTGCAGGAGTAAACAAGCGAACATTAATTTGCCACATACACAGACACATACAAATGAGCTTGCCTCCGTTTTTCAATTCAGATAGTGTGGGAAGTGGTTGCCCACTTGGGACTCCAGATCCAGTTGTTGCCAAGAGTAGCCTTTCTGTGTGAACAAGCCCTTGGAAGGACTTGGTGGAACCGATTTTGATTCCCATTTTTTTCAAATGAGGGAAGCAGTAATAATGGTAGAAAAAGGTGGGAAGTGACCACATCATGTTTGTAGCTCATTAATGCATGAGGTGACTTGTTCATCTAAGTTGAAGGAAGCCAATTGCCACCAAAACTCAACTAGTGGTCAAAAACTAACCCCATGTGAATTGTCCATGCATCCATTTACAAGCCACAAACCACCCACTGCCTTGCATGAACTGGACCTTGTCCATGCATCAATTTGCAAGCCACAAACCACCCACTGCCCTGCATGAACTAGCCCTTGGACATGCCTTGATATGTAAAGAGAAACATTGTGTACAAATTTGGATATGGGAGAAGCTTTCACGCCCTTTCCTGTAGAGGATGCTTCGAACTTTGTCTTAGGTCCATGTCCTTGAGAGGAAACTAGTACCATGAGAAGTGTTAAAGAGTTAATATCAAAATCTTACTCTGATCTGCCAAGTTTTGGAAGAGCTGAAAAAAAACTCTTATCACCGTCAAAATTTTCTCTTTAAGATATCTATGTGTTGTGGTTAAGTTCCCTCATTTGTTTTCAATCTTAAAATGATTTCCAAAGCTAGGACAACTCTTCATCTATTAATCATAGAAAATTGTGATCTCTCCTTCAGGAATGCTAGCTTATTTCAAGAAGGTGCTAGAAGGATCATGGGATGAGACTCTTAAGGCCTTTATACATCTCGTACTAGCAAGGGTGCAAGAGCAAGAGAAACCTATTATTTGCTTTTTGACAACATAACTCTCCATTTTCAATAGGCCACTCCAAGAATCCAAAACAATGGGTTACAAAAAGAGGGAAAAACATTGCACAATATTCTTATCATGGCCAATTCAAAGAGACCACTTTCAAGATCAAAGGTTACAAAAAGAGGGAAAAGAATTTGCACAATATTCTTATCATGGCCAATTCAAAAGCTACCACTTTTAAAAATGCAAGAGTATGGTACTATTTAGATTAAAAAACAAAAGATTTTATTGTCAAACTTTCTAAAATCTTACTACATTGAAGCCTACTAAATTTTTACTACATTGAATCTTAGAAGCCTACTAATAAACTAAAATTAATTTAAAAAATCATTTACTATTTCTTTTCCTTCAATATTCAAGGCAGTATATGAGCTAAAAAGGGATAATGAGAAAGAAAGGTATTTTGTGGGGCTTTTTCTTCCGGGGGGGAGGGAGGGAAGGAGGGAGGGAGGGACCGGGGGAGTATAAGAAGGTATTTTGTGGGGGCGGAGGGGAAGGGGGTGTGTGTGTGTGTATAAGAAGGTTATGATGATTTGCATGAAACCCAAAAAAATCATGTGGTGAATCTATCATCGATAGTCTCAAAGTGGCACTATACACTATAAAAAGTAAAGATAGGTGGTAATTCATACATGAATTGAAACGAAGTCCCCTAAGAGTTCCAACTCATCAATTATGACTTGTAAGGACTTCCTTTAAGGATATATTTCCACAACTTGTGCTTTGTGGAGATCTGATCACTCATGAAGGTACATTTTGAGCTTATGTGCACTCTCCCTCACTAGTAAATTTGAAGATACAATGGTACCTTTTATTGGGAGCTAGGAGCTGCAATGATGAATAGATGTATGACGATGTGAAGGGGTTGGCCACCACTAGTACTTATTGTCTGAACTTGTATCACTCATGTGTTATGAGGACTCAAGAGTTGCCATGATAAGCCTCCATTTGGCTAAAAGCTCAGTATGAACGCTCATATGTGTGGTCCCTTATGAGTTATTATCACATACAAAGTTGTTGCCTTCCTTTATTTAGTATCATTCAAACTCCCACATGCATCTTGTTCCCCACATGCAATATTGCATGTTATCCAGTCCTTTGAAGCCACATAGTTGGTCAAGAGAGTCACTCCCATTACCAACAAAATTAAAGTTGCACTAAGTATTCTAAGAACCACACCATCCTCCTTGCGATCTATAAGTTTATTTTCACCATGGGAAATGACATGTTTGAACATGCATTTGTCAATGCATCTTGAATTTTGTTAGGAGCTAGTTCTCCTTCCCCCCTTAATTTGATATGTGCCTAAGTTATCCTAAATAGTGCCTTGTATCCCTAATTGTTACACATTTAGAAAAACAAATTACTTCATTAAAAGGCAACAACTATTGTTATGTTTTTTAAAACACACACAAAACTAGATATCTAGTCATAGGCTAGATATCTAGACAAAAGTTCAATGGGAATAGATTGTGCCTTTTTGCACTAAGGACCATGTACTTTTTCAAATGGAAATAAGTTAACTTTTTGTGGTTAATCCATGGTTATAAATTTTAAATTTCATCATATCTACGCAAAGGAAATATTCTTTTAAGAAGTCAAAACATCATTGTTTTGGCCATAACAAGGAAGTCTAAGGCTAAAACCTTTATGCGTTATCATTTAAAAAAAAACTTTAAGACCTAGAAATGCTAAGGCTTTTAAGCCTTCTTCCATAAATCAATCATCAACATTATAAACACATAGCACCTTCTTGAATAATTATATAGCTTATACATAAAGAATATCCATCTAGAAGCCATTCATGAGAATGGATAAAGAATATATTTTCTTTAAAAAGAGTGTTTTGCAGTATTAAAAATGAAACCAAACCAACTTAAAGTGGTAGGTGGCACCTATAATCAATTATAGATCTAGGTAGACAACATTGGAAAAGCATCATACTCGTAAGCAAGTCAAATGTATACACACCCAAAGTGTTATTTCATGTTCACAATGTATCATGGGTATTGATACTTCCATGAGCATGAATCATGAGCTACTAAACATATGCACACCCAATGTGTTCTTCCATGTTCACAATGCAATATTTCCATAAGCATGAATTACGAGCAACCATCACAATGTAAAGCACCTATGGTATTGGTAGCCACCACTAATTGTGACCACTATAGCGGATTATAGGCAAAGTGAAAACCGAGAACCATGAGTAGAAAGTTGAGAGGCATGTTGGTAGCAAATAGCAATCAACATGGGTATGCATATACATAGAGGGGCAGACGATGATTAGACGTATAGACAAGATGCTAAAGAGATAGACGGAGCACATAATAAGGGACACTCATTGTAAGACACACATGTAGGAGCAAGAGCAAAAGCATTGTATTCGTCAAAAGCTATATTCGCATTTCTCTCTCTTAAGTTAGCATCTCTTTCTTATAAGGAAGCTTTTATAGCCAAAACGGAGGTGGTAAGTGGTGTCCCCTAATGGCCTTCTATGGCCTACTCTGGCATGCTGCATTATAACTACCTACTTTAATGAGTTGTATTACATTCCATCATGTGCATAATCTCCTAGGTTATTGAATGGGCCGCCTCTATTAGTGTTGTGGATTATTCCTACGCGGTCATTTATGTCTCACACATGTTCTTACCTAATCTGCCAGCACATAGCATAGCTCGCTCACACTGACTATGTGGCTATGGGTGTTTTCCCACGCTAACACCCCCTAGAATGGTTGTGTGTGTACATCTTCCAAAATGTGGCCCTCAGTAAGTATAAGGCATACCATTCTAAGTCATACAAGATGATTAAGTGAGAACACATGGGAATGTTACAGTGGGGGGAAAGAATCTTGAAATTGTGTAGTTTGCAAGCCGAGGTAGAATTCAAGAGCATATGTCCACGAGAAGTATGAGTTTATGCCATCAAACTCTAAATATGAACAGTGCCTATGTAGGAGAAGCGAACTGAGGATTTTCCAAACCAATGATTGGATTTGAATATCCATTTGGAGGTTCTATCCACATACTAAGGACTATCTGATCAGCGGGGACAAAATCCAAATAGCTATCTAGAGGTGCTACCTGTAGTATTAGGGAGACTATCCTAGTCAGTCAGTACTGCGTCAAGTTCAAACAAGCCAGTAAGTACCTCCTATAGTCGGTCACCATGCAAAGTCAGATTATATGGCTCAATTGCTATGCACTAGGGAGTATGTATCACAGATGTCATTAGTCTATAGTGCATGCTCTACATTTTTTATGTTTGTGTAGATTCTAGCAGATTCCTCAATCTGTGATTCTTGTTTGCGATGGACCCTGGCATGCCAAGTTTACTTTCTTCTGGGTCTAAGAGGTCATTACAATGGTAAACTTTATCGAGAAGTGCACCTTTTGTGTTGTAACATCTTGAGTGAATGTGGGTGAGTCTTCTTAAAGCTCCATTAGATAGGACTTACGATTGTAGTGCTGCATCTACACAAGAAAATATTGCATATTCGAGGCTAGATCTATCATATGGGTTCTTGTAGGTTGGAGGTAGAAAGTTTAGAATTGGGTATTTTTTGAATAGAAGGCACACCGTTTTTTATTTTCCAGTCAACATGAGGTGTTATCTTCAGCATCAGCATCCTCTGATGTAATGGACAGATTGGAAGTCATCACATGTGCATAGCTGAGGACTTCCACATGAAAGTGTACATCTTCAATGCCCCTTTGTTCCATGTTAGCTTTGCATCTGAACCTACACAGTGCACTTGCTTCCATCATTATCATTCGCTGAGTTGTTTGGCTTTTTCATCTGGATTTGGGCAGCACTGCAAAACATCTGCCTGATCAAGAGAATTCACACAAAGTCTCAATCACTTTATCCTTTAGAGAAATGTGGTACGTGAAATCTTGTACACGTATCATTTTGGGTCTAATTTGGACCAAGGTTCCAATGCAGATATTACAATGTTAATCAACTTAAAACAATTAACCACTCTCCATGGTCGTTATACCAATACTAAAACAAGACAACTTTTATCTTCTCAACCTTGCTGTGTGGAATTCATATTTTTGTCTTCTTCTTCAAAGTAGTAGTCCTCCTCATCTGACTCCTCACACTTTCACTCTATGTTGGTGTATGTTTTTGCTACCTATTCCACATAATTTTGTAGCTCTTGTATCCTTATGATGTTTGAATATGACACATGGTTCCCCCTATTATATTTAGATCCCCTTTTTGTGCCTCTTTCATGAATTTTAAGGAATCTTTTAGTTTTTTTTTTGCCTTATCCAACTTTCCAAGCCCATACTTTATGTTAGCTTTGTAAATGGTTTTGGTAACCATTGCATATGCATCTGTGGTTTCCAATAGACAATATCTTTGCCAATGCCCTTGCTCATAACATCTTCCACACTTGCGATATTGACAATCTTTCTTATAGTGGCCCTTTCCACCATAATATTGACACTTAGTTTTTCCATTTTTGAAAATTGAACGTTGTTGGACTACTTCCTTCTTTAGCCTTGACTTGTTGAATGCTCATAAGTTATCTAAACTATGAAGGTGGTGACCAAGCCTAGTGAGTCAGAGAGCATGTCATTTTGCTCCACTAGGGTGAGCTCATTATCTAGAATAGCATGATGACATAATCAAATTTCTCTCTGTAGTGGTGGAGCTCGCCTAGGGGGGCATTGCTGTTGGTTTTGTTTTCGAGGGTTAACACCATTGTCAAGGGTGAGATTGATAGTTCCTTCATTTTGAAGATCAAGTGCCTTGGATGTTCCACCAAGATGATAAAGTTCCCTAATATGTTCTATGTGTGGCTTGTTGAGAAATGTGGTGCCATTGAGAAGAAGGAAGAGATATGAAGTGAGAATGAGTTGCCAAGCAAGAGTAAAGTCTAGCATGAAGCCACATGAGCAAGGGGAATTATCCCACATGTAAGAGAAAAGCCAAGTTGTACTCTTCTCATATAAAAGGGGGACATTTCAAGCAATGGAATACAAGCACAACATCTCAAGCCTTTTTATGAGTACAAGTTTCCATCTTGTAACCTAACTAAAGTTGAATCTAATCTTAATTAGCACACACTCACAATGAGTCTCCTTCATTTCTATCCACCTTAGATTAGCAATATCATTAGAGTAGATTAGTGTGTGATTAGGATGTGTAGTTAGGATAGCTCGATCCATGCTTTTAACATGGCTTGGTCTAGTAGAGGCATTCCAAAAGTGTTGGTGATGAATGGTCACCATGAACACACAGAGATGGGTATACACACACATAGAGGTGAAACAAGATTAGACATAAAGATAAGGTGTAAAGAGATAAATGGAACACATGATAAGGGACTCTCATTTCAAAAACACACATGTAGGAGCAAGAGCAAAAGAATTGTATTCATCGAAATCTATATCCTTGTTTCTCTCTCTTAAGTTAACACCTTTTTTTTACAAGGAAGCTTTTTTAGCCAAATAGGAGGTGGCAAGTGGTGTCCCCTTAATGGCCTACTCTAACCTACTTTGAAATGCTACATTATAACTGCCTACTCTGACATGCCATATTACATTCCATCATGTGCTTAACCTCCTAGGTTCTTGAATGGTCATCTTTTAGCGGTGGCAGATTATTCCTAGGTGTTTATGGTTGTGGCTACATATGTTTTCCCATGCTAACAAGGAGTAGCATAGAAAGGCCAACAACACTAAGGGAGCCAAGGAGGGTAAGTAACAAGGTTGGTTACACATAACTACACTCAATTTTATTATAAATAAGTATAGCAAGTCAGTGTTGGAGAGAGAGAGAGACTCATGGGTAGATGTATGAGAAAAAACAAGTATTAAACTTGTCACAATGGAGGTAAGACACGCTGGCAATAAATCCACATGCAAGTGGGCACATAAGTGAGCACACATGAGGATAAGCTTGTTGTCCAAGAGCATCAAAGTGGGTATCCAAGAGGGGCACACTCATAGGTAGATGTATGAGAGAAATTAAGAATTGAACTTGTCACAAGGGAGGTAAGATGGGCTAGCAAATAAATCTGCATTAAAGTGGGCACATAAGTGAGCCCACATGAGGACAACTTTGTTGTCCAAGAGAGGCATCAAAGTGAGTATCCAAGAGGGGTGCATTCACTATTTAAACCTTTGTGAGTATGATGAAAGGGAGAGGAGAACATTTTGAGAAAGTTAGGGATAGCCCTAATGTGTTGGCAAAAAGAACGTGGGATAGGAAGAGAGGGAATTTAAAAGTTAATATCAAGAAAACATTTGAACATAAGATGGTGGACAAAAAATAGTTTTATCCCCACTTGGTTAAATTAATCCATAGTTTGCTAATAGTTTGGCATCTTGAGAAGGCATGCCAAGAATCCTCAATTCTTATCTTACATCTAGGACACCTCCTTAAGGCTACATTTCTTATGATGAGTATCTTGAACCCTAAAGGTAGGCTCCCATGAGAACCTCCATGAGGCTATGTTTCTTATGAGTAGCTTGAACCCAAAAGGTAGGGCTCCCATGAGCACCCTCCACAAAAACACATTAGCCTTTGGGGGTAGGGAGGTTTCCTATCTTGCCTTTCCTGTCTTGATCCACACCTCCTCAAGCCACCTCAGTCTCCACACCGTGTTCTAATAAGACGATATTTCTCCTCTTCTTTCTAGTTTTAAGTATAAACAGCTTGTTTGAACTTTGTTGAGGGTGTCTCCACTATCCATTTTCAATCTTTGTACTAGGTATCCAGCCTAATAGTGGTGTTGATGTGATCACCTATTTTAAGCACCTATTTGACTAGTCCCATATCTGACCTAGCCACATTAAACATAATTTTCTTTGTCACCTCTTGGAATTTTTTAGCACCTATTTTACTAGTCCCATGTTTGACCTAGCCACATTAAACATAACTCATATCTAATGATCTTCCCTCCATCCCAACAAAGGCCCACCATCCGAAAGATCTCCTAAGGTGAGCAATATGCAAGTTGTTCAACATTTGGCATCACCTATCTTCCCAATGGAGGAGTAAATATCTTGGACCACCTTAATGTAGGCTTATCAAAGAGTTGTTGTCAGTGGCCCTTAGAGGTCTACGCCATTCAATCAATTGGAACAACTCTTTATGAGATTTAAAAAGGGTGGTCGCTTGCATTTAATCATGAGAGAAGATCTTATCTAACCATGAAACCCCCTTCCAAACACCCTTAGGAGTCCATACCATTCAGCCAAGTGGAACACCCACTTCCAAGATTTAAAAATGAAGCTATAAAAGGGTGATCGCTTGCATTTAAAAGGGGCAAGAGAGAAGTTTTTATCCAACCATGAGACATCCCCTTCCGAACCCCCTTGAAGACCACTCATCTTTCAATAAAAAATTGCTTGAGCATCGGAGTGCATGGTTGTAGAAAAAGAAATTTTCCAAACTATACCCGAATGTGTCCTCCTTGATCCCTAAGAAGGCATATTTTTTACAAGCTAGTAGCTGATGGAAAGGTTTGTGCTAATTTATCCTCTAGAAAAAGGAATTAGTAAGAACCAATAGCTTGAGCCAAAGTCTCTTTTTAAAGTCAATCAAAGGACACAAATATTCATAGTAAGATAATAGGATATAGTAATTACCAAGAGCCTAGCATGCAAGGGAAGAATGATGTTGCTTCTTTTTTTTAAGCTTCACTTCCACCTTGAGCATCACCCACTCCACCAACTACTTATTAGAGGTCCCAACTCCTATAATGTCTCTCAAATCCCAAAAACACATCCCTTGTTAACCACTTGATAACCCCATCAAACCCGAGAGGTAGTCAAAGTCCCTTCAGATTCATGTGAGAAGTTTATGTAAAGAGTAGTACATGTAAAGTCCCTTCAGATCCATGTGGGTAGTTTATGTAAAGGGTAGTACATGGATGGATATGAGGAGGGATCCTTAGATGATTAACTACATGAAGTTGTGCTAGTAATCAATTGGGAGGGGAGCTAATATGTTCTAAAGTTTCATAATAAGGTATTTATAATATGGTATCATAATATGTTCTAAAGTTTCATAATAAGGTAATCATGCAATAATCACTTATTATATCAAATTAGGGTTCTAAAATAAGAAAACAAGCTTAAAGGTACAAAGGGTAATTATAAAGAAATTAACACCAACGTAACTTATGAAAAAGAATAAAAATCAATGAAAGTTAGAGTATCCAAAAAGGAAGGCAAGTGAGCATTCTATTGTGAGCGTAGTGCTCTCATTAAGGATTTTTGTAAGTCTAACCCAAAAAATCAAAACAAAAAACTAATGTGATGGATTTAAAGAGGATCACTTAATTGTATGATGAATTCACAAGAGAGATTTTTTTAAAGATAAGTTCTACTTTTGAATTCATGCGAGATTACACACACATGCACGTGCAAGTGCACACATTGGAAGGGGGGTGTATACATGTGCAACACACCCCCCCAACACCGCAACACACACACACACACACACACACACAAACATGTCAAATAGAGTCACTTTTTATTACCTTATGCATGTAATTGGCTATTGGTTATGTCTTGCATGAAAAGCATTATTACACATTTAAACATTCAAAACCTTTAAAATAAAACTCTAAGATACAATATTCTTTTTTGCTCCTCCTTCCATCAAGGTGAAGTGGCAAGAATTGCATATTCCTTCTATTATGAGAAAAACCCATGTGCCAAGCATCTTTTACCTTTCTATTAAAACTCCTTTGTTAGGGAAAAACCTCCAAGTGCCATATACTTTATTCACTTTATACTAAGACTTTCAAAAGTATCACAAGAAATAGCATAAATGTGTGCCATAGTTGCTAAGAAATCTTGCATTTTTAAATATGCCATATTTGCTAAGATCTTTTGTACTTTTAAATATCCTAATAAGGTGAATAGGTTAAAAATATCTTCCAAGTACCCATCATAACAAATTACGTGTCAAATATACAAAATGAATCGAGGACAATCTCAACTCTAAAAATAAGTTTCTCATCTAAAGGACCCATAAATTGGATCATCTATTAAAGAAAGAGTCCATTGATATTGCTCAATTTAAGTATAGTTTGTAGGTTAACTCAAAGAAGTTGTCTACACACGTTCCACATGTTTAATCTATTAACCTAATGATAAGAAAACTAGTTTTTTTTAGGGGTTTCAAATAATAAGCATGAGCTATCAAAGGAAGTAGTAATTATATACAATAAAACAAGTATGGGCTATCAAAGGAAGTAGTAATTATATACAATATGATATGTGTTTGCTTAGAACATACATCAAGGAAAATGATTTAGATGATGCATTGTAATTTGAGGAGAAAGGCATACACTATGTTTATTATATTATCTTAATTGTAAACTTGAAAACTAATTGAAGATGTATCGCAACAAGGGCCATTGATTATAAAGATACGTACCATTACGGTGCTCCTAGTATACTACTCTCATAAACATGACTTTTAAGTATAGTACCTATTTAAACACACATTTATAAGGATATGCAATCAAAAAAATCCACATTGCTTATTGAACTTTAACAAAAAAAAATTTGTTCAAGCTCAACATCTAATATTTTAAAAATAAAATAGCCATAAAATTGAAAGATGAAAAAAGTCTTCCAATTCTAAATGCCCCTTCAAAAAAAAACATGAGATCTCATTGTGGTAAAATAAAAGCCTTTACTTATAACAAAGAACCTTTCAATAGAATCTTTCTTTGATTGGAACATGGTACTAGCCATGATAGCAATATATCACTACTACCAAGTTGCCGTGTTAGCTTCTATAATACTTATTTTGTTTACAAAAGTCATGGGTATAATGATGTCAAGTTGAAATCTCTCAATGTTTATCAGTTGCTGTGTTAGCTTCTACTACCTAGTTGTCGTGTTAGCTTCTATAATACTTAATTTTCATTTAAAAGTTATGGGTATAATGACAGTTGAAAGAAATCTCTTAATGTTTATTAGTTTATAGTGATAATCGCATCCTAAAAGTACAAAGAAACTTTTGGTATTTTAACCTGCTTATATATCTCAATTATTGGAGACATGGATCTTATATCAAATATTTTCTCAAAAAAAAAGAAAAATATTTTATGTGGTGGCTTCCACTAACTACCACCAATGATATGCACAATTAAAAATCACACATAGTAAAAAAGGAAAATATTTTATGTGGTAGTGTCCACTAGCTTCCACCGATGATATGCATAATTAAAAATCACACAGTAAAATTTGGCTTCTAGAGCCTCAAGGGGGATTTACTTGACAATAAAGGATCCCACATGACACCCCTTCACAAAAATTTCATGTATATGTGGTTTCTCTACCCTTTTATACAAAAAAACAAAACAAAAAAAGTGCCCCTATTTTACCATATCCACAAGGGTTTTTACATGAAATAACTCTCATTTTTTCAAGAAAAATATTATTCTATTAGTAGAAAAAATATATACATGTACATAAGAGTAGATACCAAGAATCTAGGGATGAAATTAGAGTACATACAAACCCTCTATACAAAAAGAGGGAAGGCATTCCCTCCCTTGTTGCACACAAGGGAGGGAATGCCTTCCCTCTTTTTTGTACAGAGTAGATACCAAGACTCTAGAGACGAAATTAGAGTAGATACAAACCCTCTATACAAAATAGAGGGAAGGCATTCCCTCCCTTGTTGGCCATAGGAGGGGGTCACACATGGGGCTTATAGTACTAAGAAATACCTTTGTTAACTTGAATGATAAATTATCATGGGCTCTAAGTATGGAGAAAAGCAATGCATCACTTAGCATGACCTAGCCACCTCAAAGGTACTTCTAGTGGTTTTAAAGGGTGTATACAAGGTCCATTTTTAATCTGATGGTCTTTTCAAGTAGGGGGACCTTTCTAGTGGGGTGGTTATGCCCTCTATGGCCTTGAAGCACCATGTAACTTTGATGTGCCCAATATGAGCTCCCAGAGTCTAGTTAGTGGCAATCTGAGTAGTCCATCATGGCATGTGATTTGCACCATTGTGATGCCTAGAATTTGTTAATACATTAGCCATACTATTATATCATTAGGCTTCCCTCTATCAATCATGCAGTTGTACCCCAAACGACAATGAAGTAGGCCTAATGTGAAGAGCCAAAGGAACTACAGAGAGTAGACCTTTGGGCCTTTTGTCAAATCATAAATAATGCACTTTTTATCAGTATTCTCTAATGCCCCACAATGTTAACATCCTATCCTTCCCATGATTGCAAGCCAAGTGCCCATTACTAGACTACTACTACCTATAGCCATTGTCTATGCATCATTAGTCCAAGCTAAAACAAAATCCATATTAAGTGTGTGTAGAGGGTATAAAAGAGATTAATTGAGCTTTGGGTTATCTAAATAAGCTGTGTTTGGGAAACATTATAAGAATTGTAATGTTGAAGATTATTGTGATGTTGAGGGAAAGGAAAATTCTACATGAGCATAGTTTGCAACACTATTTACTCTTCAATCAAAATCTAAAGTATTCATCCTATGCAATTTTTTTTGAATTGATAATTTGGTGCACAAATATTTTATTTATTATACCTTGTAGTCTCAAATCTTAAAATATGGGAAATGCCACTATAATTGTAAATCTAAGTCCTATTTTGAAGTTTCAAATGGATCTTTGACCTCCAATAATGATACACATGTTGTTTTTAAAATTTTCATATTGTAAGATCATTTTCCTTATATCATTTTAATGAATTCATATCTTTATCTATATAGATGTTAAGTTCGAACAGTGATTCAACCATTTATTTAACTACTTCACTGTGATGAAAGTCTTCAATCTTGTTAAACTTGCAATTTACCTTTTTGAGGTAAGATTGCATAAGTATATTTAATTAAGGGATTTCTTTAAAGGAGTTTGATAAGAATAAGTTTTTGTTTATATAGATAAATGGGTCATTTAAAAGGTTAAGCACTAGTAGACATGTTTTGCACCCTCCTCGCCCTCCTCTCTCAGGTCACCAACAAGGCAAACATAGTGATGTGAGATTACTATGAAAATCATAAAGCTCTAAGATTTGAAAATTCTTGGTGGTTCTCTAGGAATGGTACAAGATTCCGAAGTAGTCTAATCACCATGGGAATATCACAAATGTGATTTAAAAGTACAAGCAATAGTAAACCCAATGAAACCATTGTGTAAAAACTATTGTGTAAAGTGTAAACAATGCTTATGTAGAGAAGGAGTGCTTTAAAATGGCCAAAGAAAATGGCTTGATGTCTTGGATGAGGGAGACATGGGAGCTAAAAGTAAACAATATAGAGGAGGTAAGATACTTGGGTAGAAACTAATATAGTAGAGAAGGAGTGCTTTAAAATGGCCAAAGAAAATGGCTTGATGTCTTGGATGAGGGAGACATGGGAGCTAAAAGTAAACAATATAGAGGAGGTAAGATACTTGGGTAGAAACTAATATAGTAGAGAAGGAGTGCTTTAAAATGGCCAAAGAAAATGGCTTGATGTCTTGGATGAGGGAGACATGGGAGCTAAAAGTAAACAATATAGAGGAGGTAAGATACTTGGGTAGAAACTAATATAGTAGTTTCTTTTTTATGTGAGAGTGGGTAGAAACCACTATATGGTAGTTTATTTCTGATGTGAGAGCAAGTACTAAAATAGATGCCATTTAGGTAGATTCAAATTTATTATCTCTACTTTGGGAGGCATGAGACCAGTACCTTTGGGCTATAGCCTAAGGGGCTACTATATGTGCTAGTTCTTATTGAATCTAAATCCAAGGAAATAGTGATCATGAAGCTAGATACTTTAAGGCTTATTGAGTGGTGCTCTTTCCATTTTGATGAGTTATTCTTACCTATAGGCTGTTGGAAATTGTGGTGAACAGTGGATGATGTGTATTAGAGGGAGAGCGTGATCTTCTTTATGAGTTATTCTTACCTATAGGCTGTTGGAAATTGTGGTGAACAGTGGATGATGTGTATTAGAGGGAGAGCATGATCTTCTTTATGAGTGCACATGTATAATAGTCTAAAGGGCCATAAATCAAAGGATTATTTTTGTATGGTGTGTTTAAAGGTTTATTTAGGTTAGGTGTGGGGGGTAAAAGTTGAAAAGGTAGAGAGAATCTAGGTGGTTGAAACGTTCTAGGAGGTAACTAAGTGATTGAGGGAAGGTGGAGTGACTTGTTTTGAGATTTTTATGAGGTTGATTTTGGATCTAGATATTCCCTAGTTAAGCTATAAAATAGTATATCGACAAGATAATTTTGAGTGAATTTTACAATGAGAATTCTCTCTCTCTCTCTCTCTCTCTCTCTCTCTCTCTCTCTCTCTCTCTCTCTCTCTCTCTCTCTCTCTCTCTCTCTCTCTCTCTCTCTCTCTCTCTCTCTCTCTCTCTAGGATAGTTCCTTTATAAATAACCATGTGCAATTAGAAATGTATTAAAAATACACCTATTTTTAAAACTTTACATTTTTTAACATAATTGTTTACCCCCTTCTTATATACATACATTCTCAAAAGCGTTGAAATTCCAAAGATTTTTCACACACAAGCTTCCTAAGAGTCAGAGGACTACAAAACAGGCAAGATACAAAAAGAAGGGAAAAACGATTCATAGGATTCGTCATGTATAACCTTTCAAGGCAATATTGGGCCACTTCAACAATTTATTCTCGAAGATTACACTGACGTGCAAAACTTCAAAAATATTTCATCAAGGCTTAATTTTTCCACGAGCTAACCTGGGAGGAAATTGAAACTATATTATGGCAAATCTCAAAGACATCGATATTTCATACGAGATAAGAAAACTCTAAACTCTTCTTTCATTTAATTTTCTTTCTTCTTTCAAATTTCCTTGCTTCCTTCCTTGCTTCCTAAGCTCCAATGATTCCACAAGTTAAATTTTGAGAATAAAAAATTATGAAGCTAACTGTCTTGATTTCTTGTTAACTAATACTATTTTTAAGGTCGTTCATTATTTTAGGAGTTATTTTCTAACTAAAAGCTCTAAAGTTTATATGTAAAGAACCTTATATCTTACAAAGCTTAAAACCTTAAAAGCTTAAATTTTAAAGCTAAAAAGCTTTGTAATTTTTCTTCAAAATTTCAAAAGGCTTCCTTCTTCAAAATTAAACATTGAGGGTGAAAAAATCAAAGCCTCATAGTTTTGTCAAGATTCTATGAAGCAGTGTGAACGAGCCGAAGCATTAGTTCGAAGAGATGCTATTTCACAATATGAAGAGATTTTTTTCGAAGAACATCGAACTTCTTTCTCAAAAGCTTTCAAAAGTGACAAACAAAGAGCAAGGCTTTAGCAAATTGAGCATCAACCAAGAGGAGAATTTCAAGGGTTTGTCAACGGTTGCTTTTTGTAGATTTCATTAAGCACGGGCTAATCAGAGTTCTCAGCAAAGACAACATCTCTACTCGCCAAAATCCACCTTGTTTCCAAATGGTAGAGTTTGAGCTGTATCCCATCAAAATGCATTTTACTACCTTATCCTCTAGCTTATTGTGTTAAGCAAGATAACTAAAAACATGTAAATGAGACATAGAGAGCTTCTTGCCATTCTAGGCTTCATAAGGGATGATTGTCCACAAGACCTTGGTGAGGCATCTATTTAGCATATAAGTTGCACACATAATTGCCTCCAATAAAAAAAAGAGGCAAATCCTAGCCTTTACCCGTGCAACATGCCATCTCCATGAGAGATTTGTTCTTTCTCCCAGCCACACCATTTTACTATAGTGTATGTTAAGGCACTGTGCATTCATGTTTTATGCCTTTACTTCAACCATATATGTATGAAATATACTCCCCCTTGGGACTCTCTTCATTTTATAAGAGATTCATTGAGAAGTATGTGCACATAGCCACACCATTGAAACGAACAAGCTTAAGAAGGAAACATTCTTTTGGGATGCAATTGTAAATAAAAGTTTTGAAGAGCTCAAAAGAATTTTTACATCAGCCCCTATTTTGGTCTATCCCAACTTTTCAAAGCCATTTACAATAAGGGCGGATACATGTGGAAGAGGCCTTGGGTCCGTATTTGTATCAACATCATGGGGTAATTACATATGAGAGTTGCAAATTGGTGGATGACAAGGAGATGGAATCGCATGTCTATGATTAAGAGATGATTGCCATCTTACATGCAATCAAGAAGTGGCACCATTATCTCTATGGGAGTCATTTCTATGTGAGAAGCAATCATAGGGTGCTCAAATACTTTCTATCAACTGACTCTATCTCCAAAGCAAAAAAGATGGTGGGCTATTTTGCAAAACTATGATTTTGAGATCACCTATACAAAGGTAAAAGATAATGTAGTGGTCGATGCTCTTTCACATATGTGGGCTTGTTCATTGAATGTGATCTCAGAGCTACATAAAGATTGGGTCATGGACATTCAAGAGGAATATCTCTTGGATGAAGAAGTGTCACAAGTGGTGCAGAAATTACAGCACAACACCCATGAAGATTTGCCTCATTATTATGAGCTCAAGAATGGTCTCTTGTACTATATAAGGATAAGATTTACCTTGTATCTAGTTCATTATACGAGAGAAAGGTGATAGAGGAAATGCATGCAACCCCTATGGTGGTGGGTCATTTGGGTCTGTACAAAATGTTTGATAGATAAGGAAGAGTTTCTTTTGGAAAGGGATGTGGAGAGATGTGCATGCATATGTCACAAGGTGTTTGCCGTGTCAATTAAACAAGGATCCAACACATAACGCGGGAAGTTGCTTCAACCCTCACCTATTCCCAAGGCAAAGTGGATGCATCTATCCATGGATTTCATCATGAGACTTCCTTGCACAAGGAAGGGTTAGGACAACTTGTTTATAGTGGTGGATCGATTGAAAAAGATGGCACACTTTATTTCTACCAAGGTCACCCATTCTGCATCTATGGTTACAAGGAAATTTGTGGAGTTTGTATTCAAGTTGCATGGAATACCTCAACAAATTTTGAGTGATAGAAATGCCAAGTTTATGGGTTCACTTTGGAGAACAATACTTGAGCTCATAGGTACCAAGTTGACTCCTAGCACTGCCTATCACCCGAAAATGACTGGGCAAACAGAGAGAGTCAATAAGTGGGTGGAGACATATTTGAGACACTTTACCTTTGGCGGAATTTGCTTATAATAGCACAACACATGTAAGTATTGGTATGTCACCTTTTGAGGCTACTCATGGACCACGAAGTGAATGCATCAATGGTGATTAATAAAGAGGAGATTTAAATTCAAAAGGCGAAGGATGAGGTGGAAAGAATGCAAACTCTCATACAAAAATGCAAGGATAATTTGAAGAATTCTCAAAGGAGTATGAAGCAATATGCCATTGCCTATAGGAGATTTGTGGAATTCAATGTGGGTGATTGGGTACTTTCACGTATACCAAAATCAAGATATACATCTCTTAAGCGTAATACAAACACCAAATTGGGTGATAGTAGGTACTATGGTCCATATAAGATTGAGAGAAGGGTTGGGCAAGTAGCTAATAAGCTATTGCTATGCAAACACATGTATACATGATGTGTTTCATGTCTCTCAAACAAAAGCATATATGGGACCCATAATGGAAGTACAAGATGAATTACCTCCAATGAATGGGGAAGGTATGTTTGAGTATGTAATGGAAACGATGTTGGCCACTTGTCAAGTGAAATTGTTATTTGGTGGAATATCTTGTCAAATGGAGAGGTTTACCCAACGACAAAGCTTAATGACAACCCGCCTAAATCTTGGAAGTTTATGAAGGCATTATGGGTGCATTTGGTGAATCAAATGAAGAGGCATAACAATAGTTTTTATTGCTTGAATTTCCTATAAATCAATATTAGCGAGCTTCATACTACATGGAGATCATGGAACTTGCATTTGGGGGTGTTGTTAAAGGAGGTACCATCATGGAGAGAAAATTTAGGGCTGTTTTGCATGCTTAAGATACAATTTTTGGTCATCGAACGCAATTTACAGCCATGAATCACTTGAGGATATTCTCATATGAGTCATTCTTTTCCACATACTTGGTGGACATGGATTGAGTAATTTTATGTAGATACCCAACCCATGTGGAAGCCTAAATGTTATAAGGTTTTGAGGAGGAAACCTATGGGTGGAGATGGTTTATAAATAAAGTGCTAAAGAACTATGGACCTTGGGCATAATCCAATGTGGAGGCTAAGGCATTAATAAGTGTAAAAAGAGGCCAAAGATATATAAGACAATTATAAGCTAGTTGTAGATAATCACTTTTATGACTTTTACTCTATCAATCAAGCCTTGCTTATGCAAGCTTTCATGGTGACCTTAACCCATGTTTAGACTCCATATAAACAATGTCTCATGTTCCCGACTCCATGTTAACAAGTCTTCTCTTGTCTCCCTTCTTTCATTATGTGTCCATATCTAACTCCATGCTTGCTTTACCCGAAATTGGCATTTCAATTGGTTTAAGGATATTCAATACAATTGACACCTTAGAGATACCTTTCTTAAGCAAGATGATCTTTCCATTTGGAATGGGCTCATAAGGCATTTATGGATACTTCCAAATAGATAATCCATAAAGACCGTATAGATTAACCATTGAAATGATGTTAAAGCATTTGTTTGTCCAAAGGGCATAACCTTATAGGAAAACATGCCTCCCATGGTCATAAATATGGTCTTGTGCTGATCTTTGTGACCATTAGACACTTGGTTGTAATTGAAAAGCCGTCTAGGAAGCTATAAGCTTCATATCAAATCTTTCCAGCACATGTTTAGTATAAGGTAAGAGGTACTGGTCCTTGCATATGGATGCATTGACATTCTTTAAGTCCACATATGCCCTTAGCTTCCCATTCTTCTTGAATATAATGACAATGGGTGATAGCTAATCAGTATGCTCAATTTTATAGATGAACCTACCTCATGGAGTTTTTCAATTTCCTCCTTTACCATTGTTAAATATTTGGGGCTTATATGGTAAGGTCTTTGCCTGATTGGTCTTGAACCTTCAATGATATGAATAGGGTATTATCTCACTTCTGGTGGGATTCCCTTCATATTAGTGTATTTTAAAGAAAAAGAATCCTTAAAGTTCTCAAGAATCACTTCTGGTGGTATTCCCTTCATATTGGTGTGTTTTCAAGCAAAAGAATATCCTTAAACTCCTTATGAAGTTCCACCAATTCTTTCTCCTCTTTGAGGAATCAAGTGTTTAGCAATGAATACTGGTTTGGGATTCCAAGTCAGCTAGACCTACTTCTTTCACTTATGCAGGCTAGGCTCTTAGTAGGCAAATGATTGCCTTGTTGGTGTTAATGTTATAGGATTTGAAAAGGTTAGGGACCAGCCACCATAGGAGGATTGACCTATCATCATCTTCTTCTTTCTAGGCCATGACCCACTTGGCTTCCCTTTCTGCTTCATCCAAGGCTCTATTTCTTCTTTGCCTCTCTCAATCTTGGAGAGACGTGGTTTAGATTTCTCTTCTAGTGGTGTCTTGCCCTTGGCAACAACTTTGTTCAGGTCTTCTCCCCAGTTTTATTGACAAATTCCTCATGAACCTTAGTGGCTTTGACATATCATAACCATTGAGGAATTAGTTGTCTTTCTATATAACAAGTTGTCACGCTTGGCATGATAATGCTTATGCCTCAACCATCTTCTGAGACATCTTCCTTTTGATTGTGCCTTGGTATTTGAACTATTTAAGCTTCATGATAATTCAAACATTGTATCACTCTCGATAGTTTTAACACTCATCACCAATAAAGATAAAGGTTAATGGACCTTATTCTATTACATCCATGTCCAAATACTTTGTATCTTGATTTGGAAGTACATTGATGGTAAATAGCACATGCATACAATTTTCATTGAAATCTATGGGAGGTAGGAACACATATATCCTGTCCTCATCCTCTTTCATGTTTGGGTTTTTTATAATTGATGTGGTTTACTCCATTTTTGATGGGTTCATTTTGGAAGAGTTTGCCCTCCATTGGATGGGTCTTCCATGTTTGTAGGTCAACTTGGGATTCTTTTTGTAAATAGATTTGGTCCAAGGCCCAATCATGTACCAACTTAGCCTCCCTCGTGAAAGGTCTACTAAGTTGATTTCATACAAATTTGGTTGGTGCAAAAAGTTCATCACCACAAAGATATGATGATAACTAAATGAGAATGTTTTTAATCTCAATCATTTGCAAGACTCTCTATTAAATATATTTTTACACCTCTAGGCATTTGCATGGTGTTGGAATCTACATAGAAGGTAACCTTCCAAGTCTCACCAGTCCAAGTCTCACTCTGGCTCTAAGGGGATGAGGATTAGGGGCTGGGATTAGGGATTAGGAAGTAAACTAATTTGTAAAGGAAAAGGAAGTAAAAGAAGAAAGCTAAGGGTTAGCACTCTCTCTCTCTCTCTCTCTCTCTCTCTCTCTCTCTCTCTCTCACACACACACACACACACACACACACACACACACACATACACACACACACACACACACACACACACACACACTCACACTTGCTCTCACCCTCTCTCACACACTCCACTCACTTAGTTACCATCACCAAGCAAGGAATCCCTAGAAAAGAAGCAAGGAATGCCACTCAAAGTATCAAACATGGTAGCTTTCCATATAAGGAGGAGCCTCAACCAAATCAAGACATCACTAGCTAAAAGCTCAATCACATGTCTCTCACACATAAGAAATCTCAAACTAGCATGCCTTTTAGAAAGAATGAAAGGATAAGAAGCAACCAAGCAATGTTAATGCTCTCACACATAAGTGGAGCTTAAACACCCTAAACTATAAACACACTCAAGACTCACACATGAGCGAAGCTCAAACACCCTAAACTATACACACACTCAAGACTCACACATGAGCTCATAAGAGTGGATTCCATAACTAGGTCTAGAGGGAAAAGAGGCCTCCTCCCCCCACCATGTACTATATAGCCAAAGGAGGTTATCTCCTATGCCACATGTTAAGCATAGGAGATTTCCACAGATTACAACCAATGAGAGGTGGCTAATGCCCATCACCCCTCTTTCTCAAGTCAAAACCTTAGGAAATGTTCACTGAAATGGGGGAGGGGGGAGGAATTAAATGAAATAGTATGTGGTCCACTTATAGATCTATGGAGTGCAGATACAAAGATTAGTGATCAAATCACTATGTAGAATGTGTGCGCAAAAAGTGGATGCCATGTGCACAATGTAGCTCTCCAATCGAAAAAGAGAAAGACACTAAATTGTTTATAGTTTTTTTTTAATAGTAGGCACCCTCTTTTTTTAGAAAGCTAATATGTAAAATAAAATGATTAATAAATAAAAGAGATTAGTGAACATTAAAATAAACCTATTAATTAATAAGAGGTGTTAGTGGGAAGATTATGAGAAAAATAAAAATGTTAGTGGTTATAGCTCTAGTGGAAAACTCAAAGTGTGAAAGATAAATATAAAATCATAAAATTTAGCATAGGATTCTTCCTTTCATTCCTTGCAAAAGGTTGTAGTGTTTGATGAAGGGTCCATCTTTATGTAGTTACCTCCTCATGAACTCATCCCGATAATGGAACCATGTTAAGTTTATTTCTATACCTCCGGGTGTTTGCGTGGCAATGGAATCCACATAGAAGGCGACCTTCCCCACCATCGGTCTCACTCTGGCTCTTGGGGGATGAGGATTAGGGGTTGGGATTATGTTAGAAATAAACTAACTGCAAAGGAAAAGGAAAACATTAGGGGATATCACACACACTCTCTCTCTCTCTCTCTCTCTCTCTCTCTCTCTCTCTCTCTCTCTCTCTCTCTCTCTCTCTCTCTCTCTCTCTCTCACACACACACACACACACACACACACACACACACACACACACTTTCTCTCACCCTCTCTCACACACTTAACTCACACATCAATGGATTAAGGTTGGGACTACAACTCACACATAGCTAGGTACCATCAATGGATTAAGGTTGGGATTGCAACTCACACATAGCTAGGTACCATCACATTAAGCAAGGAATCCCTAGAAAATAAGAACGGTATGCCACTCCAAGTAGTACATACACACACACCAACCCCTTAGTAGATTTCCATACAAGGAGGAGCCTTAACCAAGACATCACTAGCTAAAAGCTTAATCACATGTCTCTTACACACATAAGATGTCTCAAACTAGCAAGCCTTCTAGAAAGCAATGAAAGGAAAAAGAAGAAACCAAGAAATGTTAGACCCAAATGCCTCTCACACATAAGAGGAGCTTAAACCAACAAAGCTTCAAACACCGTAACCTATACACACATTCAAGACTCACACGTGAACTTACAAGAGTGGATTCCACAACTAGCTCTAGAGTGGAATGAGGCTTCCTCCCCCCACCATGTTGATATATAGCAAAGGAAGGGCTACCTTCTATGCCACATGTCAAGCATAGGAGATTCCCACATATTACAACCAATGATAGGTGGCTAATGCCCATCACCCCTCTTTCCTAAGTCAAAACCTTAGGAAATGTGCACCAAAATAATACCAAAGGATGTGCAATGTGCCTAATTACACATGTAATGTGCACATATGTGTGATTTTCAATGATGTGGCATGAAATCTAATAGATGTGATACATATGCACTATATGCCCCCATCACCCCTCTTTCCTAAGTTAAAACCCTAGGAAATGTGCACCAAAATAATACCAAAGGATGTGCAATGTGCTTAATTATACATGTAATGTGCTCATATGTGTGATGTACAATGATGTGGCATGAAATCCAATAGATGTGATACATATGCACTATATCCATGCACTCATAGATGTGCAATACATGCATGGATGGCCCTAGGAAGATACACATGATTTCAACCTCGGGTTATGTTACCACTTTATCCTGGTTGGTTTAATATTTTGATCTTCCTTCGACCCATTCCTTAACATATGCACTATATCCATGCACTTATAGATGTGCAATACATGCATGGATGGCCCTAGGAAGATACACATGATTTCAACCTCGGGTTATGTTACCACTTTATCCTGGCTGGTTTAATATTTTGATCTTCCTTCGACCCATTCCTTAACATATGCCCAAAGTGTTGGGTTATTGTGGAAACATGGACCCTATTTGCATTTTTCCCTCACATGAATAAATGACATCAAAAGCTAACATTGAGCTCACCACATCACATGGTCTACTTATGGCCTCAAGTTCTTCCATAAGATGTTCTATGCATTCAATATGATCTTGTAATCTAGGAGAATATAGTTCATTCCCCAATGTAAACATTAAGCAACCAAGTCATCCTAACTTACAATGGGAGCCAAGTTCTTCCTCTTCCTGCTCATGGATAGGTCTTATGTTTTGTACAAACACATTATGTGGGTATAATGTTTTGGGAACTTTGCTAGACTTTAGTCTCGGTTGAAATTTCTCTCTAGACTAAGACTTTCATTGCTTCAAGTTTTTTAATATTTGTAGTTTTGCTAGCATTTAGCCTCCACTCAACTATCTCTTAGGCATCCTAGATTGAGACTTTTGTTTCTTCAAGTTTTTCAATCTCCTTCTTAGTGTTAGGATATTCAGCCACCTCTCTTGGCATGGTTGGCCTTACTTGGGTCTTTTTTGTCTTCCTTACTACCTACTATACTAAGAAGTTGTACTAAGGATTTATCTTCATTGGATTGAGTTAACTCTATATCCATGGTTCCATCTACTTAGTCAACCTTACAACTTTATTAACCCATCCTTTTCGACCGTGTTTAGACTGAAGCCAATAACTGAACATCTACCTTGTCTTTTTATTGTTGTTGGGTTTGGACTTTAGTTAATACATTTAATGGGGTAACAATGCATCCTAGTCATACACTTATCATGCAAAGGCTTGTCATGTGATTGCTAGTAATTGTTGCTTCTCCGCCATTAGTTTGATGTGGATAGACAATCATTGATTAAGTGATCCACACCATATTTTGTACATGTGAGTGCTAAAGCTTTACTTCTTGTTGTTAAGTCTTGTTATTATGTGTCAGAGCAACCATTTTGAGTGGGCATTTCATAATTTCATGAGGTCCTTAACGATGAAACATTGTATTACGGGCCTACAGACTATGGTATTCATCTCACACCCCTTCCATTGGGCTTAGGTTTGAAATCTAGGCATAGGCGTGGTTCCTTATAATTGAATGTAAAAGTATAGAATAATATCATGCTGATCCTCATAAAATAGTATTGTGTTAAACTTGAGAGGATATTCACTTTCTTCTAATGGTTCTTTGATCAAGACTTGGTTGATTGGAGTAATCTTTGGTGGGGGTGGTTATGGAGCTAGGGTTTGTGGAGGTGAGGGTACATTAGGTATCCTATCCATGCCTCATGCATAGGTATCCTATCCATGCCTCGTGCATAGTTTTATCCTTGTGTATGTATAGGTCCTATCCATGCCTCGTGCATAGTTTTATCCTTGTGTATGGATAGGGTACATTAGGTATCCTATCCATGCCTCGTGCATAGTTTTATCCTTGTGTATGTATAGGTCCTATTACCACATTATTTTGTACAAGTGGTGTAGATAAAGCTAAGGTAGGCCTTGCCCACTGCTAGCAATTGTGCTAGCAGTTGGGTACCACATCTACACCACACAGGAGTGTCATGGTTCCCTAGGCATTTGCTGTAAAACTTCTTAGATGAAAGCATTTTGCACTTGAATGATTTTGTCTACATATTGAACACCAAATAAGATCTATTCTTTTATTCTAGTGAGAATCGCTCAAAGGTTCCCCTACCTCCTTTAGCTTGGCAGCTTGTCAAGACAACATGGGAAGTGATAATTGATATAAAGGTGCTTCATGCTAGGCCTCCATTGGTTATGGAAGTGGTGTGGACCCTTCAAGATGTATTAGGGGGAGAAGTGGTCTGCACCCTATGAGTGGCAAAATGAGTACCGGGACCACCACCATGGAATGATTTGCATGTGGAGATGTTGGATAAAAGTATGTAAATAATTCTCTATTGTGTTATTCTCTTGACCTCACGTCCTGACCATGCTTTGGTGTTAGGTCCTCACCACCTACCGAGTTGTGGTAAGCTCTAAACCCAATGCTCTTTTTTTTATGTTGCAACCCATAAGGGTGCTATGGGAGTTTTTTATAAGAGCATTAGATATCTCATGGCTGTAAGAGATCTCTATGCATAAGATCTCTTATTTGCATTTATTGGCACGTCTCTTGATCTCAGAGCACGTGACGTTCAAAGATAAGACTTCTTTATTGGCAAATACATTGGTTGGGGCAAGGTTGTGTTTGTGTTGAATTAGAGCCAAAGTAAAGGTCACATGTAGTATTGAAGCGCTTTGGAGGTACTTGTACGGTCGAGGATTCTCCAGGTGATAGGTCATACAATGGGCCAGACTTGCACCTCTAGCATGGTCCCCCCATCCACATATATTCTTGAAGCGTTGGCATAGATAAGGTTACAAGAGCATGAATTTGTGTGCGTTGGTGAGATGTGAGAAGTGAAAAAGTTGTGATGCCTGTAATGAAATATGCAAGTGACGTGCATGGGCAATGGGTTGAAGTGTGCATAAAATTCTCAAACTCAACCACTTTCTTTGATCCCCTTTGTTGATTTCTTAGACATTTACTTGATATCCGTTTTCTTGGGAGTAAAGATCATTAGAGTGTTTGAGACATGGCAATGGATTTACACATTGTTGTACCCATACAACTACAAGGAGCTATGCGACCTTTGTGGCTTGATGGATTTGGCTTATCAAGCATGTGGGATAGAGGCAGTGTGAATAATTAGGTGAGGTGGTCAAAGAAGAGGCCACGGAAGGTCTGATTGATTTGGGGAAGGTCCAAGTGATGGGTCATGCTTACGCCCACCATGTTTCCCCCATCCAAAAATGTACCTAGATAGCTACTAGCGGTGAGATGAGGCTCAATGCAGGTTTGTGAAAGAAGAATGCCTTTATGTCTATTATATGCAGAGCCCATGGATATTGTAGGTGTTGTGTATGGCCAGTGGTAAAAGATAGCATGCATGGGTAGTGGGCAAAAGGTGAGCCCATGTAGAAGCTTCTTTTAGTGACAACTCCAACACTTCTTTTAGTGAAAACTCCAACACTTCCTTTGACACTTTGCATTTTGATTTCTTTGACTCTCTTCTGTTTTTCCTTTTTTCTTTTTTATTTTCTTTTCTTCTTTTTTGTTTTTGGTGATCATGGACCTAAGTGCATGCCAAGTGATTGTAGACCCAAGTGTAGGCAAGTTGGGGCCTCACTCCTTCGGTGTGGAAAAGAAGGTTTCCCCACTCCTAGAGGCACCTTCAGTGTCTCAAAAACCTAAGAGTGTAAGTCATTTTCTCATTTTGTCTCGTAAAGGTTTACTTCATAAATTCTTGCAAGGGGGTGTTGTTGTTTGTGTACCCATCCTCCTTGTTGTTGAGGTCCTTTGAGCTCTTCACATTTCTTGACCCATGTTGGTGGATTGAGCCTCTTGTTTTTCTTGGTGGGTATCTAAATAGCCCTTGAAAATGTTCAAAAAACCACTGGATATTATGGTAGAAGATACTACTCTCTCCTCTTTAATGCTCTTCATTGAATGGAGCATCTTCCACCATTTATTCCTTGCTACTAGCATCGATCGAATTCAATCCTCTCCAGGTGATCACAATCAAATGTGTATTAACTAAGAGCTACATAATCTAGTGCTCCTTTGGTAGGAGGATCCTTGGTAGTTTGATATGTTGTCTTAATGCCTAAGGAGGTTTGGGACACCTTGGGCGTGCAAACACTCAAGCTTGGAAGATAAAGCTAACGCAAGCGCTACATAATTTGACGAGAGGAAAGCTGAGTATAAATGTTTACTCGATGAAGGTTAAAGGGCTTGTAGATGCCCTTGCTTTTATTGGATCAACAACAGTAGATGATGATGATATGTTGGCAAAGAATATAGCCAATTTTAGATATCCACTATTAGAGTTCGAGAGAACTTTCATGATTTTCAAGAACTAATTGCTCTCCTCATTCATGAGGAGATGAATATTGGTAGAGGTTCATCCTCTAAAAATTCACATACGCATGCCTTCTACTTAGATATAGATAGAGGTAGAGGTAGATCATCATCTAGAGGCAGAGGTGCAAGCCATTTTAGAAACAAAACTCATGGGTAGCAATAAGAACATAAATCTAATGTACAGACAGAGGTGGAAGAGACCACTCTAGAGACAAGGGGAGCTAGAGAGGCTGAGATGGATGGAAAAGCTGTGGAAACTAGGGCACATTGTAAAGGACTAAAAAAAGAAGAATGATATCAAAAGTTGAAAAGAAAGGCAACTACACATCATCAAGTAAACATGGTGATAATAGAAATCATCAAGTAAACAGGGTGATAATAGAAATCACCATCAGTAGCGATACTGTTTATGGTGCAGCACATGCTCAGTTCCATGATAAGATATGTGTCAAGATGATCGGGAGATATTGTGGATTCTGGTGCCTCTAACCACATGAGTAGTCACGACGGTGAGTGGTTTAGAGATATGCAAAAAATGGAAAAACCAGGGTATGTGGAAACATGTGATGATATCGCACACCTCATTGCACATGTTGGTAAAGTGCCATTGTCTATGCAGGATGGCAAAATGAAGTACCTGGTTGATGTCTAATATTATAAAAAACCAGGTTTTCATTGGACAGATATTTGAGCAGGGTCTATAAGTGAGGTTTAACCCTTATGGCTATTATGTAGAAGACTTCAATAACTAATGCCGCAAACATGCCTTAAGTGAAGGTTACAATATGGTACATGTGTGATTGCAGAAATTGAAATTCGGCATAAATGTATTAGTCATGTTAATATTCAATAGCTCAAAAATATGCATTGTTACAAGTTTATCAAAGTTTAAAGTGGATGGAATGCAGAAGGTATGTGAAACATGCCAATTAGGAAAACAATCTAAGCAAGCATTTCTATATAATAGGAATGTGAGTTAAAGACCATTGGATGTGGTGCATTTTGATGATCGGGGTCCAACAAAAATGGAATTAATCAAAGGATGCCACTATTATTTATCGTTCATTGATGTGACCATGCTAGGAAGGTGTGGGTTTACTTTATGAAAGAGAAAAGCAAAGTGTTTACACACTTTCATATCTTTAGGGCTATGGTTAAGAAAGACAAAGGCATGCATATAAAATGCCTAAGATTGGATAGTGGGGATAATATTTCTTCAATGAGCTCAGTGATTTCTTGAGAAAGCAAGGAATTAAGAGACAATTTACATCAGGTACACTCCGTGATAAAATGGTGTTACAGAAAGGAAAAATAGGCACATTACAGAAGTTTCTTGCACACCTTTATGTCTGAAAACAATAGGTTAGATTACTTTTGGGTTGATGGAGAAGTAACTATTTACATTATGAATAAGATCACCACTCGCGCTGTTCATGGCATGATGCCTGAACATAAGTTTAAAGGCATAAAACTAGATGTGTCTCACTTGAAAGTGTTTGGATGTAGCATTCTCCTGATGAAGTGAGAACCAAGTTGGATCCAAATGCAGAGAAATGCATCTTCATTGGTTATTCTTTGGAGAAAAAAGGCTATAGATACTATAACACTACCACTTGTGAGATGTGAGTAGGTAGAGATGTTGTCTTTGAAGAGATGAGCAACTGGTATGCATCGGTGATGGTAACAAAGATGTAGATGTAAGAAGTAATGATGTTATCCTACATGTAGAGCAGCAATCACAGGTGCTGAGTGAGACCTAAAGAGTCCTTTAGTAATGGATCTAGTGTTAGTCCATGGTCACACACATTGAGGATAGATGCAAGGAACGTAGATGCATCATCTCATGGTACTACATGTGCTGGTACACATGTATAATGCAAAGGGAAGGAAAAGGTAGATCAACCTTTTGTGCTTGATCTATCAGTAGAAGGTCACTCTTATATGTGGATGGTGACTCTAGTGGCTCTAAGTTGAGCCTTGATGTGAGGAGCTTGGCATTCTATCTCAATGGTTACTCCTTGTGTATGTAGAATTAGCTATTTTGAGGATACCCAACACTGATCCAAATGTATGTAGGTCTACTCGATTTAGATACCCTGTATACAATGAGATATAATGGATATACAACCCATCACTATGCTTACATGGTTAAAGTAATATAGGAGATAGAGCCCAATTACTTTGAGCAGGCACTTGTAAATAGAAAATGGAAAGATGACATGGATGAGGAGATGGTAGCATTCGATACAAATACGACATGGGAATTAGTACCTTTGCCTAAGGATAAGAAGGCATGTAAGTGGGTGTACAAGGTCAAGCATAACTCAAAGGGATCTATGAGAACATGTATAAGACAAGACTAGTATGCACACATATGGTACAATAGACCCACTACTAGAGGACTCTCTAGGTCCACTAAGTACATGTGATTGTTGCACTCCATTTGTTGTAGCCATATTGTTGTTCACATCAACATCTATGGAATCCTTCACTAGTTTATACATGCTTACTTATCTCATAAAAAATTAACATCCATGTTCACTCGTATCTTATACATAGTAGGATTATGGCATCTATAACCTTTTTTCTCAAAGGAAGAAGCACCCAGAGCATGATCAAACAATTTTCTTCAGCAAAATAATCCTTGGCTCCTTTTCATCACCTATAATAATGAACTCCCAATATCCTTTTCCCATAAGGAAATTGGTCATCCTAAACTTCCATACCTGGAAGTTATTCTTATCTAGCTTCTCACTCATAACTTGTGGATAGACTATCAGACATCTTTACTTGTAAACATTACTTATAAAAAAGCTTATACACTTATAACAAATCTGTAACCTTCTACAGTGGTACTGTAAACATCTTATAATGCCACTAGAACCAGTCACGTACACATACATCCGCTAACACTTGTAACACTTAGATTCCTTGCACATATTTTCTTGTAACCAAATTTCTGCTGTGCAACTTTCGAGCCAGAAATTAGGCATATATAGTCGAAATTGACTATTTATAGAGAATTTGAAAAAAACTTACAGAGCCAAAGTGCACAATGAGATGCACCCGCAAAATGCATAAAAACTCAATTAATTGCACCTTCACCCCGAGGAGGATGCCTCAATTTGAGACAATGACTTTCATGTCTGCATGTAGCTCTTATAGCTACTGAAGGTGTTGCTCCAAAATCAAAGAGGGAAAGAGATGGAAATACCCTTACCTATGTGTGTACTGCTTCCTTGTTTCTTGTTCTTACCTCTTGCTTACCTCCATATCTCTCACACAAATAGGATCTCTGATACCATAAAGAGAATGCGGGGTAGAGGGAGAGCTTGAGTTCCTTGTTGTTGCAAGCAAACACATACACAAAAGAGAGAGTAAGACACAAGAGAGAGATGGACAACTGAATTTTCTTCTCTTCTCTACAACCATTAACATAAAGAGATAAGAGTATATACTATAAGGGAAAGTACTCTCCTACTATAACATACAATGGATGGTCCATAGTGTGAACTCAACTACATGAGCTGGCGCTATAACTATGCCATAACTCTAGTACTCCAAAGTGATTGTCACACAACCTATTGTCAATTGGCAGCATATCAACCATAATCTCACCAACCATGCCAGTGGCATAAGTGCAGAAGCTATCACCTAGGCAGGTCATCAATGTCCGTAGCATTAGTTGAGCTCAATATCTCAACATGTTAGTTCTCTATGTGGATGACATGATTATCACTAGTGATAGTGATGATGACATACATGATGTCACGATGCCTTTAAAGTAGAAGTTTGAGATGAAAGACGGGTAAGCTACAGTATTTTCTTGGTATAGACGTGGTGAGATTACATAATGTCATTTTGCTATTAGAGATGGTATGGCTTGAACATGTTGTCTAAGTATGGTATGACAAGCTGTTTTAGTACCATTGGAGCATAACACTAAGCTTTTCATAGATATAAGTGAGCTTTTGGAGGAACCCAAACCACTATGTATAGGTGCATAGTAGGTAGCATGATCTACATAATCATTACTATGTCAAATTTGAGCTATGATATTAGACTTATGAGTTAGTTTATGGAGGCCCCTAGAAAGCCACACTTGGATGTGGCTAGATGGATTCTCATATACACAATTTCTACTATTGATTATATGTAATTTTCTATGAGCCAGCAGAGAGATACAGCTATATGGGTGTACAGATGCTGATTGGGTTGGTAGTGTCTCAAACACAAGATCTACCAATGACTTATGTTTTTTTTTAAATTTTGGAGTGTTCTGTGAGTTGGTAGCAAGAATCAAATGAAAATTGCCTTATCGAGTACAAAGGCAAAGTATAGGGGCATTGTTATTGCAGCTTGTGAGGTAGCTTGGTTTTAGAACCTACTTGGTGATATAGGTGAGATCTTGGTTAAGGCTGTTGTCATTTATTATGACAACATTAGTAGCATCTAGTAGCCTAGCATTTGAGGTGCACTATATTTTGTGAGGGAGAAGGTTTTACAGGAGATGTGGATGTGGTATATGTTAGCACAGAGGATCAGGTGGTTGATATCTTCAAGATGACATTGGGTATAGAGAAGCTTCATAAGTTTAGGAGCTTACTTGGAGTGTAGGGTGTGGAGCCGAGCTCAAGGGAAAGTGTTAAGAAATCGAGCTCAATATGTGCTATGGATGTTAATGATCCACCCGGGTGATAGCTTCCACACTTATGTAATGGCATGGTTGGTGAGATTATCGGTGATATGCCACTAGTGGTTTATAGGCCCTGTGATATACAACCACTTTGGTGTACTAGAGCTATATCATAGTTATAGCGTCAACTCATGTAGTCAGGTTCACACTATGGACTAACCTTTGTATGTTATATTTAGAGAGTACTTTCTATGATAAACTAAGGCTACGAAACTACTCTATATATAGTACACAGGTCGGCATGGATGTAGATCAAACATGTTGGAAAACCCATGACTTGGTCCAAAATGACTAACCAACTATATCATCCGACTGGGACCATATTAGACTATAAAAAGTCTCTCCACCGCCATAGGGATCGAGCGTAGCTCCCATGGCTACTTTCATGGTTGTCTAAGGTTTTCTAGATCCTCAAATGGGTCCCACAACCCGAGAACTAGTGTCCTTGGTTTGTTGTTCCCCACTCACTAATATGGTCACATAGCCCCCACAAGCATGCATCCTAGAGGGATTCAAATCCCATAGAAAGGGGACGTCGCTTACGTGCGTGAAACTCATAAAAATCCCCTATTTAAGTTTGTCTTAAAAAAAACTATACCCTTTTCTAAGCTTATGATTACTAATTAGGAAACTCAGTTATCCCCTATTTAAGGTTTAAAAATCAGATAGTAGGTATTACTACTGTAATACATGTGTTAAGATGTAGTCCATGTAATTAGCATGGGTGTAATTGCTAGAAGCATAAAGGCCTACTTGTACCCTCCTGAAATTTTTTCCATGGGTGGTCAACTTAAAACATTGATAAACCTGTTAAGTTTTTAACCTACAACACTAGATCACATATTGTAAACTACAAGTAGAAACCAATCCCCTACTTCCACTCTCCACTGCTCCCACCCTCCTACCCACCTCCCCCCATAAGATTCCCCTTACCTCCTAAATTATAAGCTTAATTCTACCCTTCCAAAAACCCCCTCCCTTACACTCATGTGACACTATAAGTTATGGCTTGTGAATCCTTTAAGCATGCATTCTACTTGGTAGAATGCCACATCTACATAAGGCAGCTCTTGATCATCTGGCGATGGTTGGTAAAACTTCTTCTTGCCAATCAACATGCAAGAAGGCATTCTTTACATCCATCTGATGCAAAGACAAACCCCCTACTGTGGCCATATCAATGACAGATCTCACGGTTTCCATTGTCATAAACAAGCTGAATGTCTCCTCATAGAGTCAATGCCATAGGTTTGCGCATAGTTCTTGGCAAACCAATCTCTCCTTATACCTACTCACACTAAACTATCTGTGTTATGCTTCATCAACCTATACACCCACTTACATCCAATTGCCTTCTTTTCCTTAGGCAAAGGCACTAACTCCCATTTTGCATTTGCATCTAGTGCTACCATCTCCTTATTCATGGTATCTTTCCATATTTTATTTCCAAGTGCCTTCTCAAAACAAATGGGCTCCAACTCTTGTATTGATTTAACCATGTAAGCGTAATGATGAGCTGTATATCCATCATATTTTAACATGTCAATAGGGTACCTAACCCTCTTAGAACTGTGTACACTTAGATCACTACCAGGTGTCCTCAAAATAGCTATGGTTCTCTTTATACCAGGAGTAACACAGACGGAATGCCAAGATCCTCATCAAGGCTCTACTTAGAGCCACTAGAGTCACCATCCATATATGAGTGACCTGCTCACAGATCAGGCACAAAAGGTTTATCTACCTTTTCCTTCCCTTTGCATAATACATGTGTACCTACATCTGTCCTCAACCTTTTTCACCATGGATTAACATTGGATCCACTACCAGAGGACTCTCCAGGTGCACTAAGCACTTGTGGTTTCTGCTCCACATGTGGTGCAGCATTAGTACTTCTTACATCTACATCTTTTGTTGCCTTCACTGCTACTGGTGCATACCAACTACTCATCTCATCAAAGATAGCATCTCTGCTTACTTGCATCTCATGAGTGGTAGGGTTATAACATCTATAACCTTTCTACTCCAAAGCATAACCAATGAAGATGCATTTCTCTACCTTTGGATCCAACTTTGTTCTCACTTCATCTAAAACATGCACATATGCAATACACCCAAACACTTTCAAGTGAGACATATCCAGTTTTATGGGTGTAAACTTTTATTTAGGCATCATACCATGAACAACAGTGGGGGTCGTGTTCATAATGTACACAGCAGCTGCTACTACTTCAGCCAAAAATAATGTGGCATATTCTTTTCAAACATCAAGGCACGTGCCACTTATGCAATGTGCGTATTTTTTCTTTTTACAATACCATTCTATTTTTACAGACTGTACCTGCATGTAAATTGTCTCTTGATTCCCTATTTTCTCAAGAAATCACTATACTCATGAGAGAAATACTCTCCCCCACCATCCGATCTTAGGCATTTTATTGGAGTAGTCGTATGGGTTTATTTCATGTACCGTATGAGGTCTAGTGTGATCGTCAATGAATGTAACATAATACTTGCAACCTACAATTTTGTAGTCTTGGTCAGCTCCCATATATTTGAATGTATAACATCTAATGATCTTGCACTGACATGCTTTTCATGTGGAAAATCATGTTTGGCCTACTTACCAAGCTGGCATGCTTCACATCCTTTATGCATACCATCAACTTTAAACTTTGGTAAACCTCCAACAATATTTTGGGCCTATATAGATTTCTATCTTGCTGTGTATTCACATGACCAATGCGCTTGCGCCATATGTTAATATTTGTAATGACACCTGTGCCAACAATATTTTGGGCCTACATAGATTTCTATCTCGCTGTATATTCACATGACCAATGCGCTTGTGCCATATATTAATATCTACAATGATACCTATGCCATATCTTAATATTTGTAATGACACCTGTGCCAACAATATTTTGGGCCTACATAGATTTCTATCTCGCTGTATATTCACATGACCAATGCGCTTGTGCCATATGTTAATATCTACAATGATACATGTGCCATGCACAAAGATGGCTACCTTTACCTCAGGCATGTTCACATTCAAAGTAAACATCTTGTCATTTGTGTTCCCCTTTGCAACCAAGCGACACTGGTTTTTGAAGTCTTCTACAAAACATCCTTGAGGATTAAACCTCACTTGTCGACCCTGCTCAACCATCCTTGAGGATTAAACCTCACTTGTAGACCCTGCTCAACCATCTGTCTAATAGAAACTAGGTTCTTTGTAATATTTGGAACATGAAGTACATCTACCAAGTTCTTCATTTTGCTATCTTGCATAGATAATGGCACTTTACCAACATGCATAATGGGATGTACAATATCATCATCTGTTTCTACATAACTTGGTTTTTCCATTTTTTACATGTCTCTATCTATGATTGGTCATGTGGTTAGAGGTGCCATAGTCCATATACCATATATCTTTAGATCTTGCTACATCTGCTACATCTTCTGTGTGGAACTGAGCATGTGCTACATCACAAATAGCTACTCACATTTGTCATCTCACCACCCTATTTACTAGATGATGCATAGTTGCCTTGCTGCAACTTTCCACTTTTAATGTCATTCTTCTTTTTAGAGCATTCCTTTGCCATGTGCCTTGGTTTGTCATAATAATAGCACTCTATATTATTTGTACTCTTTTCCAACCACCTCGGCCCCTCTAGTTGGCCTCTTCCACCTATGTATGATTGCTACAGATGCTGCAAATCATTGGACTGTTGTTGTCCATAATTCTGGTTTCCATGTGTTGGCTACGACCACGACCATGACCTCTACCTCTGTCTCTACTTGAGTTGGAGTAGAAGGCTTGTTCTGATGTGTTCTTGATTTGTGAAAAAGATTCCTCACTAAGAGCCTTTTCTTCTATGTGATCAACATAGACACTAAGTCCCAAAAGTTGGGAATATTCTCTCTGACTACAATGGAGGTCTTGAATAGCTTGTACTCTTTGCCAAGCGCATTCAAACAAATGCTCACTAAGTCATCATCTTCCACCGATACATTGATAGACCCAAGGGATTCAACAATGCCCTTTCTCTTTAAAGCATACTCATTGATAGACATGCTTTTCTTCTCCACAGTATGCAGCTCTTGTTTTAGCTGTAATTTCCTTGCCTTTGTGTTGGTCTAAAACATTTGGACTAGGTTTTGCCGAGAAAGTGTTGGAATCCTATATATATGTCCTATCATCGTGTTTGACACTCATTGAAAGCCAATACATGAATTTTCTTACATGCTGGTTCCAGTCCTTGAATGCCTTTATATCTGCTAGAGTGGCATCAACTCTGGAGGCTCTTCATTGTCTCCTTTGACATAATCCCAAAATCCTTTACCCATTAGTAAATTGGTCATTTTAAACTTCTAGACATGGAAGTTGTTCGTGTCTAGTTTCTTAGTGACAATCTTAGTGATTCCGTTCAGCAAACATGTTTTCCTGCAGCAACCAGAAACCTGCAAATAGATAATTTATATATTCAATCTATAACACATCAGTATCTTTTGTTCAGCAGTACTTCAACACAACCTGTATGTCACCAAATGTGACCATAGTATATGTATATACACCCAAGATCGGTAATACATGCGCAAACACTGTCTCCACTCTCAAAACACACTACTGCACTATAATAACCATATTTTAACTAGATACAGTTCTCACATAGAACTTCTCAAAACTACCCCGAAAACACCTTGTAGTCATTGAGAATGGAGACCTAAATATGCTCGAAACGTGATTCTGGCTGCAAGACTTAAGGAATGTGTACCTCACAGCAGGCACCTCCAAGCCTGCGAACATAGTTCCTCAATCAGAGGTGTGTAGGTCTCGGTGGAGCTACTAAAGGGGTGTTATACCTAAACAAGAAGAGGAAGAGATGATGATGCTCTTACCCATGTACCGCTTCCTTCCTTGCTTCTTTCTTGCCTCCTTAGCTCTCACATGAATCGAAGCTCTGATACCATAAAGAGAGGGAGAGTTTCAATTCCTCGCAAGCAAACACACACATAAGAGAGAGCAAGAAATAAGAGAGAGATGTATGATTGAATTTTCTTCTCTCTTATTTGCTTCTCTACAACCATATAACTAAAAAGATAAAAGTACATACTTTGCTCACTTGATGTGACAAAGCTTGTTCGATATTCAATGGAGTCAATGTATTTGAAGATTTAGCTCCTACCTTTGGCCTCTTTTATTCATCAAGACAAGATTGAATGACTCCTTCAAGGGTGGGATTAGGTATGTTCTTCAGGGTGGTGACTAAGGTGGGGTACACCTTCTTGACTGCATTTAACAAAACAGCCAGTGCATCATCTTCATCCATTCTCGCATTCACTGATGCAAGTTGAGCCATAAGGCCCTTCACGTGAGAGATAAAGGCTCCAATGCCATCTCCCTCTTTGAGCTCCAAGGTGAAAAATTCAATTTTAAGTGAGATCTTGGAATTCTTATCCCACGAACTCCATAGAGCTTGTCAAGCTCATCCCATTTCTCCTTTGCAGTTGTTGGAAGCTGGTCCACATGCTGAATAAGAGCCTCATCAAGATGGAGCATGATGATGGCTTGTGCCCTCTCATCATCTTCAGTATCTTCAGCCTTAGTTCGATCAATAACCTTAGTGCCGGAGATGATGGGCCAAAAACCTTTGGACATCACCTTGTACTTGACAAGGACTTGCCAAGTGTGGAAGCCCTCTCCTGAGAACTTCTTAATTTGGGTGTTTTTCTTTGACATTGGGTATTGAAGGGAGATTACAAGAGTGTAATGGGCTGATTTATGAAGAAGAAAACCAAAAAATTTGTGATGTTTTGGCTTAAGTAGAAAGAGAATGGCTTATGAGAGTGCAAAAACCCTTAATTAAGCCAAGGATGTTGCATAAAAAGAGATTAAGATGATGAAGCTTATGGTTTAGCACTTAGGGTTTGTGCCCAACCACTAATTCTAGATGAGCTTCATTAGTGTCAAAGAACACTTTCTTTGGTGATTAAGATCACCGTTAGTGTTTAGCAACACTATTAGTGCTTAAGAGCACATTTTTAACGTTAATGACACTTGCATTGGTGATTAGATATACCATTAGTGTTTAAGAACACTCTCAGTGTTTAAGAATACTCTTAGTGTTTAGAAACACTCTGAAATGGCTCTCCTTTGCTGGATTAGTTGCATCATTAGTGTTAATTAACTTTACTAGTGTTTAAGAGCACTATCATCAAGCTTTTGAAGAAGCTTTCATGGGGCAGAACACAGGAGTAGCTTGGTTTTTCGACTCCCACACACGATTCACGCCACCATTAGGGTTGATTTCTTGATTGTGGCTATGGGCTTCAAAAGCCCTAAGCTTATGTGGCCTAATATTACCCACTGAAGGCATATTTGTGTACGAAAATAGCAGTGCAGCATGCGCCAACCCTCTCTCAGAGCGCAATGATGTGGCTAGGAGAAGAGAAACCCTACAATCGACTGTACGAAACTGAACGCCTGGGGGTATGCTTCATCTTCCTAGTTAGAATGGGATGTGTATGAATGAGATATGATGTGGATGTGATGTAAAGTGGATGGAATGAATGAGATATGATGGTGATAGATGTAGATGTGATGTAATGTGTATGAATGAGATATGATGGTGATAGATGTAGATGTGATGTAATGTGATAGAATGTATGTGATGGAATGAATGAGATATGATGGTAATAGATGTGGATGTGATGTAATGTGATAGAATGTATGTGATGGAATGGGGATACAATGAATGTGATGAATGTGAATGGATGTGAATGAATGTGAATGGATGTGATGCGATGTGAGTTGGGATAAGTGTGAATGGGTGAGATGTGATGTGAAATGGATGTGATGTGATATGAATAGATGTGAATGAATGTAATGAATGTGAATGGATGTGATGCGATGTGAGTTGGGATAAGTGTGAATGGGTGAGATGTGATGTGAAATGGATGTGATGTGATGTGAATCGATGATATATGATGTGAATGGATGATATGTGATGTGAATGGATGGGATGTGATGGGATGTGAATTGGGATAGATGTGAATGAATGAGATGTGAATGGATGTGATGTGATGTGAATCGGGGATAGATGTGAATGAATGAGATGTGATGTGATATGATGTAAATTGGGATAGATGTGAATGGATGATATGTGATGTGAATGGATGATATGTGATGTGAATGGATGTGATATGATGGGATGTGAATCGAGATATGTGATACTATGGTTTCATTAAAAGATTATTTTAAAGATAGCATAATCTATGAAAAGGGCAATTTCATATTGGGTGTGTAAGTGGTGTGACTATCTTGAAGTTTGCATGAAGCACCGGCTAGGGGGGCTGGGAACTCTTTTCTTTGGTACCCAGGACAAAACATAACCAAATTTCTAAATGGATCCTATCACTACAATGGTTGGGCAGTTGGCTAACCCATGGGATTGGATGGGGTTAGGCTGGACTGATGGATCTCTAAAATGAGACTCAATTCTGTTATCGCACGATAGATGAAGTAAATCCCAGACAGTCCTTGTTCTATGGAAAAGAATCAACGGTTGTGCTTCTCGATGAGGAAAAAAGCGTTGGTCTCTATGATCCAAGTGTAAGTCTTTTCCTTGATCTGACCATGTGACTTACGGGTTCGGTCGAATCAGTTCGGTTAGTTAAGGCTATTGACTATGTTAGAATCAAAATATCCTGGAGGAATCGCCCGTGCTTTCTGGGAGAGGGAAGTTTTTCCGGGTTCGATTTTGGAAGAACTGAGGGATTAGTCTCGTGTCCGGATATCCATGGGCGAGGCCCTGAGTGAGAGGCTCTGCCCTGCGCAGTAAGAAGTGCTACTTCCACTGCTAGCACCCCCGAATTTGTTACGCGGAGGGGGCAGGGATCTTTCATATTTAGTCATATGTGGGTCAGTAGGCATATAATAGTACACCATAGCACCACACATTCTTCTACATACAGGTTTGTTCTTGTAGTAGAAACAATCTAGAGAACCATATTCATCTATTGTTAAGCCCAATGAGGGAAGCTTCTGTGTGAGCCTACCTATTATTTGGAAAATTACAAAGTCCTAATAAATACTCTTATTAATCAAGGTTGAGCCAAGATAATAAGCTTACCAATTCATGATGTTGTATTTGGTGTGCCATTCATAGTTCTGCTTCCACACAAGACATAAGTGTACTCAAATAAGCCTCCACAGGAACTCTTTCATACTACTCTAGGAAACTTCACATAACTCTAGGAAACTTCACATAACTCTCCACGGGTTTCACCCAACAATGGCCATCATGTGTGCTTGCTCCATTCCTTGCATTAGAGAGGCTGAAGGATCACATACATTTGGTAACTCAAAAGCCACATTGCCATTATAGATTTGAGGAATCTCTTCTACCTTCTCAATATGCGTGCTTGCTAATAACATTGTACAAAGAACACCTGCATGAGATTCCTCAAACAATAAGTATTTGATGACACTCTTTTGAAGTGGTGTACATGTGGGAGAGTCTTCTATTATAAGATCAATAATGACTTGCTTTGGTGTTCTTGTTGTAGTGTTGCTTGACTCTCCTATTATTGAAACAACCAAGTATTCTATTGTTATATCTTTATCAAAGATAGAACATGGTTCCTCTCCCCAGTGGGTCTAGCTGACTGGATAGATATAAGGTGATCTACACCATCATCTTGTGGTTTGATTGTAAAAACTTTCAATCCAGAATGAGGATATAAAATTCCATCAAAATCATCAGGTTTAGTAATATTAAAATGTCCCTACACAATTCTAACAATAGGATCAATCTCCAAACCTCCTACAAAAATGTGAAAAGTTGTGTTCTCCATGTCAGTAAAGAAAAAAAACAGACTAAAACAAGAAAGGAGAGAAAGAGATCTCTATTTTCCAATCACTATATATCTCACAAAATCAACTCACAAACACACAAAAAACTAATGAAAATGAATTCAAATTTTGAACACTAAATTTAAACGTATTAGAATAAAATTTAAAAAAAATATTCATTAAAAAAATATTTCTAAAAAACAAAACAATCTTCAATCATTATAATAGATTCATTAATATACTATATCTAAAATTTATTTTTAATAATTATATTTAATAATAAATGCTTATATAACTAACTCCCATTAATAATTACTTTTTTAAATATCTTGAATTCATGTAATTTATACGTGATGGACATATTGTTGGGATTAAAATCATAATTTTGAATAATTATTCTATTTAATATATAAAATTTTGAATAATGATATCTCCTCCTTTGAGAGAGACAAAAAAAAAGAGAAAAAGAGAAAGAGAGAGAGGTAGTCTAGAGAGAGAGAGAGAGAGAGAGAG
Source organism: Cibotium barometz (assembly GCF_041138505.1). Taxonomy (NCBI): domain Eukaryota; kingdom Viridiplantae; phylum Streptophyta; class Polypodiopsida; order Cyatheales; family Cibotiaceae; genus Cibotium; species Cibotium barometz. Next base: position 28,188,980 of record NC_141073.1, read on the forward strand.
AGAGAGAGAGATGTGGGGTCGCCCCCTAAGTGAGGGGAGGGTCCCCTCACTAAGGGCGATGTCGCTCTTAGTGAGGGTACCCTTAGCGAGGGTAACACTAAGGGCGACGTCACTCTTAGTGAAGTTAGGGTCCCCCCACTAAGGGCGACATCGCCCTTAGTGAGGTTAGAGCCCCCCAATAAGGGTGACATCACCCTTAGTGAGATGTCCCCCCACTAAGGGCGGATGTACTTAGTGAGGGGACCCTCTCCTCACTAAGGCCACTCTCTCTCTCTCTCTCTCTCTCTCTCTCTCTCTCTCTCTCATGCCTCTCCTTCTCTTTGTTCCTTCCCTCTCTCTAACCCTAAAATTTTCAAACCCTAAAGTTTATTTTTAAATACTTTTTTCTCTATTTATAGCACTCTCTCTATTTAAGCCTTGTCTCTATTTATAGCTTTCTCTCTATTTATATCTTTTTCTCTATTTATATCTCTTCTTCTTTTGTTTATATCTTCTTGGTTTCTTTCTTTTTTGTTCACTTTGTTCGCTCAGTCTTTTTCTCTCCTCTTCCAATCACCTTCTGAGTGGTCTTATTTTGCAATCCTCTTCCGAGCTCCTTTTTTCTACATGGCAGCTTTCCAACTCAAACAAGGGCCACAGGTGTTCTTAATGTTCAACGGTACCAAAGTAGTTACTGGGACCATGTTGCACGTAAACCCCATTGTGGATACCATCCATGGAATTCCTTTACCACTTGGTCATGTTGGCGTGTCGATTGAGGATGTTGAATAAGTGGGAGAAGTACCTCTTCCTTTTTCCCTCGAAGATGGTGATATCGGCACATTAAATTAAACCATAGACTACATCATTGTATGACGATGAAGCAAGCACCTCGTGCTTGGAGTAATAAGATAAGCCGATATCTTATCTCCCTTGGATTTCAGTTTTCTTCAGCAGATTCTTCACTCTATGTGAAGAAAACAGATCATGGGATTGTCTTACTTGTCATCTATGTGGATGACTTGATTGTCACAAGAGATCATGCTACAGATGTTATACATGTCAAGAAGGCATTGAGTGGGCAGTTTGATATGAAAGACTTGGGTGAATTGAGATATTTTCTTGGGATTGAAGTGATCAAAGACCATGCAGGTACATGGTTAGTGCAACGCCAATATGCATTGGATATGTTGGCAAAATATGGGATGACAGGGTGTAAGCTAATGAGTACACCTTTGGAGCAGAATGTGAAGCTACGGGCTGATTTTGGTGAAGAGTTGGATGATCCATCTATAGTATAGAAACATGGCAGTCTTATTTACATGACTATCACACGCCTAGATCTCAATTATGCTGTGGGGCTAGTAAGCCAATTTATGCAGAGCCCCAGAAAACCTCATTTGGATGCGCAGTGAGACGCATTATGCGATATGTAAAGACCACTGCACATTATGGTCTTCTTTATGAGCATGGTAAAGGCTTGGATGTACATGGCTACACAGACGCGGATTGGGCAGGTAGCTCGTATGACATGAGGTCTACTAGTGGTTATGCCTTTACATTTGGAAGTGCAGTGGGGTGGTGAGTTGGAGTAGCAAGAAGCAACATACTGTTGCTTTATCTAGTACAAAGGCTGAATACAGGGATATAGGTATCAGAGCCTGGTGCTCTCTATTAGGGTTTATGAGTGAGTGAGAGAAGAGGGAGAAGAAGCTATGGAGAAAAGCTATGAAGCTTGCCATTTATGCTGTGAAGCTTGGAGCACACCGATTTCAATAAAATCTAAGAGCTTGGCCTACCGGGTAAGGACTACTAAACACCCTTGAGCAGATTGCAGGTGATTCAAGCACAAACAAGGCAAATCAGGGTTGCCCAAAGCAAAAGAAAATTCTGGTTTTTGCAAGCTTTCCATTGGAGCTTGAAAGCAATGATGTATTGTGCAAATGAATGCAATCTGGCAAATAAACATGTATGTGAAGAATTAATGTATTGGCAACTCATGTGCGAGCCCTACATTGAATTTGGAGCCAAGTTGATGCATTTATGTGAGAGGAAAATCACTAGTTTGAAGCCTTCACAAAAACAGAGAAGTGATGCTCATTGTGGATGGATGAAATTAACGCCGGTTTTTTACAAAAATCACTCAATTTTTGGATAGTGTACATGCCTAAGAGTGTTGAGAACTCACCTATGCTCTCAATAGCCACTATAATCATCTCAAATCACCTCAGGAGAGCAGGCGACGCAGGCAGATATGCAGAAACAGAGTAGTTTTCTCACCATTTTGATAAGTGGAGGCCAAATACTACTTGGTTGATTGATTAAACTCAAAACTTGCTTAGCAATTGTGTGATACACATACTTGAGGAGGTTGCTATATGTTTGGTTGAAGCAATTATGCATTATGGAGCTGGAAATGAGCTGATTAAACATGCTATCTACTATGATTAGTGAAACAGAGGGTGATTAATCGGCTAATTACTCTCTCATCTTAAACAATTGGTCTAATTTCTTTTACATGGAGTTATTAGACATCAATGCTAAGCTAATGAATGCCTGGTCTCTCAATTTGGACAAGAATCAAAGAAATTAGAGCAATTTTACTACTGGTCTTTTCTTAAAACAGAGAAGGGGATTTGACAAATTTGGTATGTACGCACCTTGGTTGGTGTTCATATGCAACATTGAGCTTCTTTAGGTGTCAATGCAAGTTATCCACACTTGATTGAACCACTACATTGCAATTTGAAGCCTTGGAAAGCGCGCCAAAATAGGGTACCTTGGACTGCGTATGCCAGTTCATTTTGGATGTAATCAGTTTGATCTTCTACATCAAAAGTGAAGTTTATTGAGTACTTTGGAGTATCTGGAACACTTATTAGAGTGTGGTTGAGCTGAGGAAGGCTCGTTTACAGATTTGGACGTGTGCGGAAGGTGCATTTGCATTGAGCAAATATGTCAAACAACCTACTACAAATTGTGGGTGAAAGTTGGATAGGAAGAACTTCCGGGAGTGGAAGTACAGGATTAAAAGTTTTCTGAAGGGAAAAGGTTTTTGGAACCTTGTTACAGGTGCGGAGCCAGAGCCAAAACTACCACGACAACCTACACAGCAAACAGGTTGTAGCTCATAAGCAATGGTCAAAAAGAGCATACAAAGTTTTGCATTACCTGTCTATATGTATCTCGGATGCTATACTCATACATATACATGATGCTGAGAATCCCAAGAATGCATGGGATACATTGGTAAAGCTGTTTGATATAGACACTAGTGCTCACAAGTCTCAGTTGAGACAACAGATTCATAATGTGAAACGGAAAGGAAGGAGCATCCATGATTATGTACAAGAGATAAAGAAGTATGCAAATGCTTTGGCAACAATCAATGCCCCCATGCCTGATGATGATTTGGTAGACATTACCTTGCATGGTCTTGGCAAGGAGTATAAGTCTTTTGATACATCTATCTCGGTTCGAAGTACAGGTTTACCAGATTTTGATGAGTTGGTTTCACTCTTGCTTGTTGAGGAAATCAAACTCAGTGACTCTTTCCATGATGCATCTACTAGCCATGATGATAATGGCAGAAATCAGGCTTTCTATTCACAAAGGGGATTTAGAGGCAGGGGGAGATTTGCATCATGTGGCCGTGGTGATGGTCGTGGATGGTAGGATAGGTCACCACAACAGAATTTTCAGCCTACATATGGTGCTAGAGGTGGTCGTGGATATACACCTCAAAGAGGCAGAGGTAATCCTCGTGGTAGAGGATGTTGGCAAGGCCAACAAATATCTATGCAAAATGTGGAATGCCATTACTGTGGGAAATTTGGTCATATGGCACATGATTGTTTCCGCAAACAAAATGATTTGAGAGGGGCTATAGCACAACATGGTGGACATTATGCACAACATGGTGGTGGAAATTATGCATCAAGCAGTAATGATGACAGTGCAAATCATTTGTTTGTTTGTCATGAAACATGTTGTGGGATAGTATGATGACAAACGGTGAAAGTGATGACACTTGGTATATGGACTCTGGAGCATCAAACCATATGACTTGTCATGGCAAATGGTTTGAGCATATGAAGCCTATGGATGTGAAAGGCTATGTGGAAACAGAAGATGATACCCAACATGCTATCACACATGTTGGAAGTGTACCATTGGTTATGCACAATGGTGAAACAAAGTCTATGGCAGATGTCTTGTATGTGCCTTCTATTACAAAAAGTTTGGAGGATAAGAGGAAAGAGAAGGATACAGAGAGACAGAGGGATGGTAGATAGAGAGAGTGAGCAAAGAGACATATATATATATAGAGAGAGAGAGAGAGGAGAGAGAGAGACAAGGGAGAGAGAGAAGAGCAACAAAAAGATATGAGATGATTGGAGAGAGGAGAGGAGAGGAAGGGAAGATGGTAATAGTAGAAAGAGTGAGAAAGGGAGGAGCAAGGGTGGTGGTGGAGGGGGTTGTGGGCTAGGCTAGGAGGTGGTGGGCGGAGATAGTGGTGGGAATAGTCTAGAGTTCAAGTAGAGAGAGAGAGAGGGGGTAGCCAAGAAAAGCTCCCTCCACCGAGCTCCCTCAGTGACCATCCCTCACTTTGATTGGTTCTAACTTGTGGGATTTTATGTAGGGGTGTAAATGAGAAGGTGTTCTTGGGTATGTGGAGTATCAAAATATTCTTACTAAGCTTGTATTAAATTAAAGTTTAATTAAAATATTCTTATGAAGCTTGTATTAAATTAAAGTTTAATTATTTCATCATTTTTGGGTTACTAAGACAATTAAATGATTTACATTCATTCCTCTTCTATTTGCTAATTAGCATGAAATAATAACTATTTCATAATGAGTAGTTAAATCGCTTGATGCCATACACCTCTTTATTGAAGTGGTCTACACTTTTTTTCTTAATGAAAGAGATTGTTTATATTAAAGGTATCAAAATGATACATCACCCAGAGGTTACACCTTAATGCTCTTTAGCTTCTTGTATAGAAGCTTTAGCAGTCCCAGATCTCTTTTCACTTCCATTATCCATGGCTAGTTTGCAAGCTTGAACTAGGAGGTCCCTGACATAAACTCTTAAACTATTGAGTGATCTGCCATGTGCATAATGAGCCCTGACGTTCCTAGGCTCCCAGATGGCACTCGGTAGAACTCCTATCATTGCATGCCACAACTTAAAGATGGATGGATTCATTCTACCTTTGCATCCAAGTAGGGCATGTCTCCAGCTTATCCTATCCACAACCCCACATTCAGACAAGATGGTCTTAGTCATAGCCCACAAGGGATAGACTTCCTTGCATTCCCACAATGCATGTCTCAGTGTCTCTGTTTGACATTTGCAGAGTGGGCACCATGGATTGCCATCTTGCCACTTATAGGTGAGCTGCCTAACAGGGAGCATATGATGGAGGACTCTCCATAGCAGCAAGTCAAATCTCCTAGAACCAGTAGATTTCCATACAGCCTTAGACCTTTTCCTGCAGAATTGAGGTGTTATTTTACAGCCCATCTTTTCCCACTTTTTGACTAGTGCATCAACCCATTTGGTGATGTGTTTCCTCTTGTTTATCTTTTTGTCTAACCTTACTCCATTCACCACTGGTGATGTGTTTCCTCTTGTTTATCTTTTTGTCTAACCTTACTCCATTCCCTCAATTTATGTTCAGAGGAGAAAAAGGATGTGGAGGGCCAGTTTTCTTTGATGTTGCTGACACGTACCATATGTCTATGCTCCCTGCTTGTGAGAGAACTCCACTGGTCATGGGAGACTGACCATTGCTGGGTATCCCTATTCCATATATCCTTAAAGTTGACTATACCCTTGGCTTCTAATTTCTTGGCCATTATTTTGTTGAGCCATAGTGCTAGAGAGCCATCTTTTATGGCTTCTTTACTTAGCCAAACATTCTGTTCTAGAGATGAATCAGCCCTGCCTCCCCCTATCCACTCAGCTTGGACTAGCACTTCTTTCCAATTGCTTACCAACAGCTGAAGGTGTCTAGAGCCTTGTATTTGAATAGAGCCAGGGTACATGAGTTTGTCTATCCAGTGGGTTTGTGGCTAGGGCTGGTTTTCCACCTTAGCAGTAGCAAGTTTCCATCTGTTGTTGGCGATGCATACCCAGGGTTGGTTAGCTTGCCTATCCATTTGTTTAGCAATTGCTTGGCCTTGTCTACCAGATTAGGGATTCCCTAGCCACCATTCTCCCTGCTAGTACATACTTGTTCCCAAGATACAAAATTCCACAGCTTCCTATCAGCAAAGGTCCACAAGAACTCTATGAGACTCTTGTCAATCTTAAGCCAAGCTGCCTTAGCCACCATTCTCCCTGCTACTACATACTTGTTCCCAAGATACAAAATTCCACGGCTTCCTATCAGCAAAGGTCCACAAGAACTCTATGAGACTCTTGTCAATCTTAAGCCAAGCTGCCTTAGAGAATTTGATCAAGGATGCAACATACATTGGAAGAGCTGTCAAAATGTGTCTCAGAGCAACTACTTTCCTTGCTATGCTCAATCTGAGATGTGCTCTTGCTTTCACTTTCTGGGTGATTCTTTTGTGTAGCCACTCAAAACATTGATGAGTTGTCAGCCCTAGTCCAACTGGGCAACCTAAAGGGAAGGGAAGAAAAGAGCTAAAACTAGGAGAAAGGAGGAAAGTGGCTTGGAGAAGGCACTCATGTGTATCAAGGCAATATGCCACTCTCAGCCCCTTGATCCTTACATGCTTCAAATGCTTCATAACCTTGAGGACTATGCAAGAAGAATTGAAGCTAGGAAGACAGAGTCAGCTAGAGTATAGACAGGCTTATACTGGCTTAAGGTTGGGGACACTCCAAGTAGGGTGCTCTTCAAATCTCTTAGGGCCAAGAAGGATGCTGACCCAATCACTGAAGTCAAGGACTTGGATGGTGTAGGATTACAAAAAATGAGGAGGAGATAAGACAGCTCTATGTTGAAAACCTCTCCAACATTGTAGGCGCAGCATTGACACAGCAGGTGACTATAAAGAGAAACTACAACAGCTTTTGGAGCCTGTACATGATGACATCACTGAAGAAAAAAGGCACCTACTGGGTAGACCCTTTTCCCCTTATGAGGTTGAATATGTCATCAAGTTTCTGAAAAAAGAAAAGGCCCCAATCCTTGATGGTTTGCAGGCTGAAGTGTTTCAAGAAATGGTGCCTTATGCAGTAGATGACATCTGTGAGCTTCTTAATGCATGCAGGAGGGATAGATACATGCCAGAGAGCATCAATACTGGACTTATTAAACTTATACCCAAGAATGGGGACAAGTATGAAGTTAAGAACTATAGGCCTCTGACAATGCTTTACAAAGTTATGGCTAAAGCTCTAGCCTTAAGGATAAAGGCACTAATAAGTGAAAGGGTGCACCCAATGCAGTATGGCTTTGTGCATGGCAGGAGCATACATGAAGCTATCTTTAATGTATTAACAACCATGGACTAGGCCATTGAACAAGAAGAGGATTATGCTATGATTAACATGGATCTTGAGAAGGCATATGACAGAGTGGGTTGGGAATTCATATTGGCAATGTTTAAGAAGATGGGCTTTGGGTCAATGTTCACTAGCATGGTACAAACACTCTTCAGTAATGCCTATGCTACTATTCAAGTCAATCGCTATGTTTCCAGCAAGTTTTCCCTAAGGAGATCAGTAAGACAAGGGTTCCCCCTTGCCCCCCTTCTCTTTGCCTTAGCTACAGATCCTCTGCTGAGAAACATTGACTTATTCAAAGAGATGCACTAAAACCTCTCTCCCATTGCCATTTGGCAAAAAATTTGCATGCCAATTGTTTGCAGATGACAACTCCAATATAGTCAAGTGTGAACAACAGAGTTTAACTAGCCTGATGGAAGTGTACAACCAATTTTGCAGAGTGTCAGGCTCCAAGATAGCGCCACATAAAATGGAATGCATTAAACTCAAATATGTGGACCAGAAGGATTTCCTAGCAGAGTTTGACCTAAAGAAACTGGGACTAGGCACCATAGTTAGACTATAGTTACTTACATTGCTTAACACACACACATGCGATGTGTCATCCAAGAAAAGTGGAGAAGGACATGCTATAGTTACTTACATTGCTTCACACACACACACGAGACGTGTCATTCAAGAAAAGAACCCAAGGACATGGTGTACTTACTTACATTGTTAAACACACACACACAAGACATGTCATTCAAGAGATGCTGGAAGAGAAGGAGAAGTGAACGTATCTCTGAGAGAGAGAGAGAGAGAGAGAGAGAGAGAGAGAGAGAGAGGAGGGTGAGAACGTATCCATAACGATGTTGGAAAATGCCCGGTTGTGATTTGTTTTCTTTTTTGATTCGTGATGATAGAGATGCAGCATTTTGCGCCTAAGAGAAAACACAAAAGAGATGCGCTTTGATTTGTTTTTTTCAAAATTACCCTTTTTTGAGTCGTGAGAGAGAGGCAGTATTTTGCGCCTAAGAGAAAACATGAAAGAGATGCAAGTTGATCCGTTTTTTTCAAAATTAACTTTGGCCTTAGACTAAGGTTAAAACCTTGGTTATTGATTAATCTGCTGGGCACTAATATATTAATAGAGACCCAGCCTGAATATAGCTTCACATGAAAAAGCTACTACTATGATAATTGTTATTTACCATATATTATATTTATAGAAATATGAATGATTTTCTCTCACTGGAGTTCAGTAGTTTGCAAAGGAGGTTCCATCTTTCATCTTCCCATACAAAGAAGGATCGACTCATACAAGCTACCATCATAGGTTTGGTAGTAAATCCTTTGGGTGTGGAAGCTTTTCCAAAACACATTTACCAGCCCATACCTTCACCATAGGTCTAGTGCCCAATGTATTTACTATAAATGCCACAAAAATATATACAGGGTGCTTCTCCTTAAGGTACCACCTCTTGGTCCTGGGTCCAAACTTGGGCAACATCCAATGGATTTTCTATAAATGCCACAAAAATATATACAGGGTGCTTCTCCTTAAGGTACCACCTCTTGGTCCTAGGTCCAAACTTAGGCAACATGGTCTTCACTAATATATATTAAATATTCTCCCAAAAAAAAGAAATATGAATGATTTTTTAAAAATTTGAAATAAAATTATATATATATATATATATATACAAATAATAATTATTAATATTATATGGATTATCTCTATATAACTTACAGGACTTCACTTTGAGATGCCACGTGTCCAGTTTTTTAGGCATCTCAAAGTGATAGCCTAGAGAGACGTTTTTTTAAGTCTTTACTTTTTTTTTCAAAATTTGAATCTTGAGGTGTCAGACTGCCAGCCGTTTTCTTTTTTTCTTTTTTTTCAAATGGATATGGGTATACGGGATTCCCCATCTTCTGGGAGTCTTTCCCTTTGCTCTCTCCCTCCTCCTTTGAATCAGTTTGCTGCTAAGATGGGCTTGCCCACCTTCATCGACTCCTCTAGCTCTTCCTTGGCAGCTTGGCTTCGCACTGAGAACTTAGCAAACAGCAAACAAAGAACCTCCATCTACCCCTCCAGCTCTTCCTTGGCAGCTTGGCTCCACACTCAGGACTCAGCAGCGAACAAAGAAGTTGCGTCTGCCCCTCTAGCTCTTAGTTGGCAACTTGGCTCCGCACTGAGGGCTCAACAATAATGAACAAAGATACATGGTAAGAAATTGCTTCGATGAATCAAATACAAATTGGGTGTTTCTTATCCTTATGAGTGCAATATGGCGGACAAAGGGTGGGGGACCATTGCGCAATGGTGGCAAGGAAATGGCTGAGAGATTGCAGAACAAACATCTCGTGATACACTTTAGACTAGAAACAGCACCCGCCCATGGGCACTGTGGGAAACGAGAAGCGGCAGAGCCTATCCACCTGCTTGAAGTGGTGTTGTTGCTTCTTGCGGGGTAGAGGTTTACAGGGAGGTGAGGCCCGCCGGAGAGGAGTGGGAGCCCATGATGGGGTAGCCTTGGAAGGCCATATCTATGGCGAGCATCATCTTTAAGCGAAGGCCGTTGGCCACCATAGATATGGCCTTCCAAGGCCATAGCCTTGGAAGGCCATATCTATGGTGAGCATCATCTTTAAGCGAAGGCACCTCCGTTGGCCACCAATGCCCTTTCCACTCCTCCAGCAACAACAGGCATTCGTCCATATACAACTCTCTGTCCACTTCATAGAACGGCCCAGCATCATTCGTCCATATACAACTCTCTGTCCACTTCGTAGAACGGCCCAGCATGGTCATTACCTTGGCCAAAGAGTAGTGTGTATCCAACAACAACAGGCATTCGTCCATATACAGCTCTCTGTCCACTTCGTAGAACGGCCCAGCATGGTCATTACCTTGGCCAGAGAGTAGTGTGTATCCTCAGAGTAGAAGGCGATGGGCGTGTAGCGTTTGGGTTGCCTTCAGCCATGGGCGCTTGATGATATATGATGCTTCCCTTTCTCTCACCAGCTTCCACCTAACCTATTGCTTGGTCCACAGCCCAATTCCACCTAGCCTATTGCTTGGTTCACAATATCTTCTTACTGCCCAGATAGCCTCTAGTATGGTAGCGATGCCAGGCATAAGGATAGAAAGAAGAAGAAGATGATGTCTTTGTGATATGCTGGCAACATTGATGGCATGAGTTACGAATCTCAGATGATACTAATTAGTGTGATTAACGTCGATGGCTCTACAACATTAATTGGTGTGTTTATAATGTCTTGAATTAGACCTATTGGTGTGATTAACATTATTACGTAAGTGATATGAGTCTTAGATGATACTAAATAGAGTGATTAACATATCTAGGCATTTGACATAAGTCTTAAATGATACTAATTGGAATGATCTACGTTGATAAGCATGGGGCATAAGTCTTAAATGATAGTAAATTGTTGTGGACGCATGGATTTTTATCTATTAACATTGAGTGCTTATTATCCTTGGATTATGGCTTTGTGCATGGTGAGTATAATCACTTTGTGAGTTTTGTATTACTGTTGCTTGAGGAATGTCTTAGATATATTAGTGTAGTTCATCATGATGAAGGAGTTGTGTGGTTAGTGTTAACCTCTCTGTATTGTTGTAATTTTTTGGCGCAAAAGGTAAGGTTGGACACTAACGCTACGCAGACGGGGACTATGCTACTGAATGCAAGGAAGAAGAAGTGCTATGGAATTGCTGTAAGGCTAGATATTTAATTTGCTTACTTGCTTTAATTGGTTTTGCCGTCTTAAATTTGTTCTACGTAAGCTAAGCTAATGTTGCATTGTTAACAATCCTAAAAATGGGATTGATCATGGTGAAGGACATAGATTAAGCATAAGATTAAGGTGGATTAAACCACACTAAAAACTCCATGAGAGAGAGAGATTGCACACTCAACACTATTCCCTTGTATTGCATATCACAATGAACCATACAATGATATAGGCTCTCTAGCCTTATCCCACTGTACATGTCATCATCCATGTGGCAACTCCTTTTCCACTCTTTTGGTCAACACTCAACCACCATACAATATTACATGTGGCATTCCTATCTCACCACAATACCTTGCACCTCTAGGGTGCTTTCCCACATACACACATACACACAACACCACGATTACATTCCTATCTCACCACAATATCTTACACCTCTAGGGTGCTTTCCAGGGTGCTTTCCCACATACACACAACACCACGATTACATCTTTCAACACCCCCTCTTAATCGAGGTGTTCCACAACTCACCCATCATCCATCACCCATATCAATGTAGCATTGCACAAACGCAATCGCTACCTCTCAACACTCCCCCTCAATGATACATTGGAGTGTCCATCAACCAAACATGTGTGCCCGTGTCTACCATCTTAGACACCTAGTCCATTTTGAGCCGACTCGCTCACAGCGGAACCACTGAATCCGATTTGAACATGGAAGTTCGGGTGGGAACCAACCCATGCGCATGCACCTCACACGTGCATCGCTCTTGCACACATCACAACAACCATTTTGAGCTTCTAGGTGAGCTCGGGCAGGGTTACCCTCATACCATGGGTGAGAATAAAAAATACATATCTCATTTTGAGTTTTAATCTCGGGTACGATTACCCTCATACTCATGGGTGAAAAGATCACAAAGCATTTTGGCCATATAGCTGGGCAACGGACCCAATGTGTGAACAACAACCACATATGTTAACCTATGACGGACATTGAGACGTACTATGTTTTACGTCATTAATTTAAATATTCTGAGTCATGGGCCGGGCTTGTCGGCACCATATGTTAAGGATAAAGGGATTGGGTGATCGCCGATGATGAGAGGCGCACCTTGAATATCAGCAAGGTAAGGGTTAGGATCAACCGACCATGTATTGACGTCCATGTGTGAACGGCCAAGTCACCTATAAGAGCCAAATGTAATAAAACTCTCATTCTCATGTGTTGAATACAAGAGTGCTCTTGCCTTATCTCCTTGGTTTCCTTCTCCTGCGTGTGTGTGTGTGTGAGAGAGAGAGAGAGAGAGAGAGAGAGAGAGAGCAATCGAGCACCGGCGGCTCCTCCTTCACTGTTGCGACGCGGGAATCCTTCACGGCGACGGTTAGAGCAGTGAGTGACACACCTTTGCATTCTTTTCCTGGTTGTATGCTTGCAGCCATTCATGGCTCGCATACGGTGTTCGGCAAGGCCCCAGCTACGACAAAAGCGCACATTTTTGGCGTCGCTGTCGGGGAGATGCCATGCACCAAGCTCCAGTTTGCAGCTCGGGCTGCTGCGTGAAGTGAAATTTACACTGTAAGAAAGGCGACTGTGTGTTTGTTGTTGAGGTGTTTCCGTGTTTTACAATTTGTGTTCTGCAATTCTGTTTCTTTTGTTATTTTTTCGCTCCGCGTGCGTTCTGTTCTCTGGTTTTCTGCGTGTGAGGGGTGATTTCTGAATCCCCAGGCCTGCGCTGTGTGCGAACTGCGTCGCGGCAAAGTCTGAACCCTAGAAAGAAACCCTAGAAAACTTATCCCAAACAAAAAAAATAAAAAAGAAAAAAATAATTTTAAAAAAATAAAAATAAAAATAAAAAATTACAATTTTTTTTAAAAGAAAAAAACCAAACGTGTGAAGAGGAAAGATTTTTTATTTGGAGAAAAAAATTTTAAAAAGAAAAACCCCCAATTGACCCCGGTCCCGGCCCCGATCTCGGTCTTTTGATGTATATATATAGGAGAGTGAGCCTCCATAGCTTTCTTTCAAGTGAGAGTTTATGGGAAGTTGTGCCCTATATGTAGCCCACCCCCCAAGGAGTGGAAGTGAGCATGTGGGATAAAGCCTTCACCCTTTCCTCCACAAGCAAATAGGCCTTCACCCTTTCTCCCACAAGGAAACAGACTGTTTTGAGGACCACACGAGCTCTGTATAGGTGAACACAGTGCTGTAAAGCATGCTAGGACCCTTTAAACGATATGCTCGCTTTGAGCTATCACACGCCCTAGTTCAGGTTCGATCATAAGTAAGAGGGTTAGAAACGGGTTAAAAACAATATAAAAACAAGTAAAAACGGGGTGTGAAACACCTAAGAAACCACTTGTGTGGGCTTCAAAGGTAGTCACCAACACCCGTAGGGTACCCACGTCACATGCATCTACGCTCTGGTCGGGTACTAGAGCCTGAGCCACTAGAAAGCGTTTCAGTTTACGTAGGCTCACACCATCCCTCCACGTGGGCATCTTGGCCTTCGCCTGGAACCCAAGGGAGTGCAACCCAAGATCCACGAATAGTGGATAGTGACTCGTCCTCTGACTCAGAAGCCATGGAAATGCACCCTACCAAGAACCCTGAGGAGACAAGCCAAAACATGCCAGTTTGGGCCCCACAACCCAGATCTAGCATGTTTAGTCGTCTAATAGAGACCTTTAGTAGAGCTACACGCTCTGAACATGCGACAAGCAAAGTAAATGAGGAAGGAGGGGTAGTGGATTCGCCATTCACATCTTATGTAGACCCTACCCTCCCAAAGAGTGTCCATGTGGATATTCTACCCACTTTGTTTAATGAGGGCCCTACTGAGCTACCACCTTCCGATGCTCTTCCTAAAGTAGAGGTCCCTAGAAGCCAATCCATAAGAAGTGACATTGCGTCCACTTCAAGAGAACCATTTGGCACACCAAGTCTGGATGGGATATTTCTCAATGAAAATTGGGAATATGATTTACACACAGAGACTCTAACTGACCTATACACGGGCTACACATACCATGTAGGTTGGTTAGAAGTCCTATGATCTACATCTAGCGCCACTAATCTAGAGGAGCAACAACAAATGATATGTGAGGTTATTCATAGAATTATCCAAATTGAGAGGCAAAATAGGGAAGTGAACTTAGGTTCCACTGGCCCTATGAGATTTTTGGATACAGGCAAGGCCAAACAACCAACCCTATCACAATTGGAGACTCCCTCGGTGAGTTCCATAGACCCTTCATATGTTGTTTCGCCTGGAGTCTCAATGCAGGTTGAGCTCACGAGCAGTAACTTTAGCTTTCCAACCTTGGCTCAACTTTCCATTAAGGAATCCACAATGCCTACCCCAATGATGAGCATAACGGAAAGTGCATATCCTACGTCATTCGCCAACATACCTAGACCAACGCCAACTCCTATCAGCCAGGCTATCCCAGAAGTGCCTCCACCAGCTATGCCTGCTCACCTAGGTGATCTCGTAGCGTTTGCTCAGACGATCGGACGATCTATTGCAGAAAACATGCGGGGCATGCCTGAGAGAGAACCTAGAAGCAAGGCAGTACAAGTGGCTAAGCTCACTCAGAACTTCAGTGGTAATGAGGATGTTAGGAAGCACATTGAAGTCTTCGAACACGTGTGTGATTCCTTGGAAGAGCACAATGAGCTGCATAAGTGTAAAGCCTTAGGCTTAACTTTGAGTGGAAAGGCCGGAGATTGGTATCGAACCTTAAGGGTTGAAGAGCGCACTCACTACCCCACTCTCAAGAGATTGTTCTTGAAAGAATACATACGTGAGGGTGTGCTTTGGGGAGTAGCATCTCAACTCCAAAAAGCTGAACGCGAGGAAGGGGAGTTAGTGAGAGACTTTATAAGTCGATTGAAGCATCTAAATTCTCGCTGCACTCCCGATGAGCGCTTCAATAATAACCAACTGCTCGATAGATTCATCCGAGGATTGCACCACGAGGACATATACAATGGCCTAGTCATTAGAGGTCTTACAATGTGGGAAGCAGTCACTGCCAATGCAATCCAGTTAGAAGACAACTTGATGATTGCAGGTAAAAAGGTGTCTTCGGAGACAAAATCCGTTAGTTCGCAAGTATCTGGGCACGAGCCAATGACGATAAAACCTATTGCCAAGGAGCCCAAGATATCCGAAATGTCTGTGATGACCGACCTTACTAAGGCTCTCCAAGAATACTTTAGGGGTAATCGAGCTCCTCAAAATAGCCATATGTACCCAAGAAGAGAGCAACAATGGTGTTCGGTTTGCTTAGGACCACATAGCATCAGTGAATGTCCCACATTCAGAGTCAAATTCAATGGGAATTGCAATGCATGTGGTTAAGTATGGCCATCAATCTAAAGATTGCCTAGTACTTAAGCGAATGTTGGAAAATCAAGCATCACTAGCCTGGTCAAACACACCTCAAGTACTCGCGCTAATGCCTGCACAACCTATCGAGCAACCGGCACAGCACATAGTTTCAAGGAATCCGAATGTAGTCCAGTCTGTGCCGTTACCACCGCCAGTGCTAGGACCACAACCTCCACATCCAAGGATTACCCCAATAAACCAGATGGGTTGTGAGTCACATAGTGCGTGTGGGGATTATGAAGAGGAGATAGACCCCACTGCTCCATACGGGATTGATACGTTTGAAATGACTCCCCAGTACTACATGGAAGATCATTTCGGGCAAGTCAAGCCTGTATATCAAGCGGTTGCTCTCGCCACAAGAGGGCAAAACCTTAATACCTTGGCGAGGAGACCACCTCTTCAATGCTACGAGTGTGGTGGGCCGCATCGTGTAGCGGAGTGCCCTAATAGGCTACAGAAGATCGCTACTCAGATGCAACCAAATCAAGGGAGCACATTGGGAATGCCGGTACTTACATGTAATCGTTGTGGCATAGATCATTTGATTACTCAATGTCCACATAATCCTAATGCACCCAAGATTACGGCATTGAATTTGGTTAAGGTCACCAACCAGACACGAGGAACCATACCTGTCGTACCCGCGAATGTAGTTACACGATCAATGCTTCAAAATCAAAACTACGTTCTTGAAGAGAGGGATATTGCATCAATTGCTCAAGCAAAGAAATAGAAAACGCGACGGAAGAGATCGCTTAATGCCACGAGCTCCAAGCCTAGTTCAAAGACTAACATCATAGGAACAGGAGATGACCCCGTGTATATGAATGATCCTGAAGATGATTCTGATTCAATAGAAACCATGGGGACCAAAGCCACTACCTTAAGGGAGGAACCCACTCGGGAGCTCAACAAAGGAGAATCAAGTGAATACATAAATAAGGGAAAACAAAAGGAAACTTCCTCGGCCCCACAACCAAGTCAGTTAATGCCCTCTCGATCACCCAAACTGACTGAGACTCCCCAAGACAAGCCACGTGGGCCAAAAACCCTCAAGAAAAGATTGGAACCTACCCAAACCCAGTTGAGGAGATTGAACAAGTGCAACACTTAAGGGGTTTGGTGGAAGAAAAACAAAGAGAACTAGAGCCAAACCCAAGAAAAATCAAAATTCCAGACACAGTGTTTCCTACGCAAGTTCAGCCTCACAGGAACCATAAACCGTTAGCTATACCTAGTATCATTGGGAAAGAAAGTGAGGATAGGACATCAGGAAGTGGGCAAACACCCTTTTTGCTTGAAAGAATGTTTAGTGAGGGAATGCCTGACCCCATCCCATCTTCACCAGTCCCTAGTCAAGGGACGATGTCTTGAAAAGTACCGTTGAATGTGTCTAAGCTAATGGATTTCATGTCCTCTGAAATCAGAACCACGATCATATCCAAATTATACGGAGATCCTGAGCTATTATTAGCTCTTCGAGCATTTCTCAATGGAGAACTAAAGGCGGGGCTACCACAATTTGCAAATATGGATAGACCCGACACGCTTCAAGATGAAGGGGAACATTGGGATCTACAACCCAACCTAGATGAAGACGCGGTCGTTGAAATACCTGTGAACAAGTTGGGATAGTACTTTGAAGGTGATGAATCTAATGCCACCCTCCCCATTACTACCAAGGGATTAACTCTAAAGGGAATCCTTGATGGTGGTGCTGGAGTGAGCATTGTGACTAAAAACTGTTGGGAATCTATGGGAAGGCCTCACCTCGAAGTCATAAACATAGTGGTTAAGATGGCAAACGGAACTATTGCTAAACCTATTGGAATGTTAAGGGACCTTAAGATCAAGGTTCTGGGGTACAAGGTAAGACATACCTTCATTGTAATGGATTTCTCCAAGCATCCTATGTCATATCAAATGATCTTAGGACATCCTTTCATGAGGGAAGCACAAATGGTGCATGATTGGTCAAAAAACCATGTCTACCTACAATTCCAGGACTCTGTCATTCGAGTTGATCTTGAGAATGGTTATGCGCATCCTTTAGGAAGCAAGGTTATCATTGATAATCGATCGGATACCACTATTCACTCCGCCCTATTAAGGTATTCCTATACATGCAAAAAAGAGACTGATGATGGGAAAGATTCTCCTTATATGGATGTCCTACCGGGTATGACTAAGTCGGATAACGTGGATTGGGTACACCTAGCGACAACCATAGACACATGGGGAAATAGAGGCACAAGTTGGGTAACACCTGAAGGGCAAGATATGCCACCGTTAGTGCCAATAAACATGATAGGGGTTATGCACTTGACTCCTGATGGCGAGAAAGTGGCAAACTCCACTGACACTGAAAACAGCGAAGACTCTGACCAATGCAACTGTGAGTATGAATCTCAAGAAGAAACTGACCCTGAGCCTGATGGGGGGGATGAATCAAATATTCACCCAAATGTGGAAGCAATGTGCTCAAGGCCTAGGACAGTGACCTCCTACAGTTCATCCGAAAGTGAGATGCACACAAGTGAAGATCGACTAAGTGAGTTCGAATCTGACAAAAACAAAAATAAAAAACTTGGTAAGAAGAAAACGAGACATAAGCGACAACGCTATCGAGCTAATGTACGAACTGCAATAAACAAGGAGAGATCCACTGCAGAATGGCTTAGTTATGTAGGAGCTATTGACGCTCATCGGAAGATAGCGGATAATTGGGGACAATACCTCCAAAGTGTCATGTGGTGTATTCCGCAACATCATGACGTCGCCCAATTAGAAATCGAAGAGAAGCCAAAACTAAGTCGTACTGCAAGAAGGCGGCAAAACCAAGAGTTAGCTCAGCAACAAAAGGAGGCAGAATTAAAAGAAAAAAACCAAGCACAACAAGAACCAGTAGACTTACACCCCGCACCCGAGCATTTCAAATCATTCACCACAGGGGAACGTAAAGTGGTCTACACAAAAGCCCAACGAACGCCTACCAATGGGAGTAGCGGTGTCTACGATGGCCCTGCGGTAGTTAAGGAGATAGACTTAGCTAATCCGGGTGAGGAGTCTAAACCAGTTTTTATTGCTCAAGACCTCACCCAGTCAGAGGAAGCTGCACTTAAGAAGCTTCTTAAAGAATTCAAGGACATATCATGATATGAAGGGTGAGGAGTCTAAACCAGTTTTTATTGCTCAAGACCTCACCCAGTCAGAGGAAGCTGCACTTAAGAAGCTTCTTAAAGAATTCAAGGACATATTTGTTTGGACATATCATGATATGAAGGGTGTTCCACCCTCGGTGGTGCAACACACGATTCCAATGATTAGCATTGCTAAACCAGTCCAGCAATGTCCCTACCCAATGAATCCTAAGTACGCTATGAAGGGTGTTCCACCCTCGGTGGTGCAACACACGATTCCAATGATTAGCACTGCTAAACCAGTCCAGCAATGTCCCTACCCAATGAATCCTAAGTACGCAAAGATTGCACAAGAGGAAATTGAAAAGCTTGTAAAATGTGGATTCATATACCCTATTGAGCACTCAGAATGGGTTTCTTCGATAGTCATCGTACCAAAGAAGAATGGGAAACTCAGAGTGTGCGTTGATCTCAAAAAGGTTAATGCAGCCACCAGAAGGGATCATTACCCCTTGTCATATTCTGAATAATTTCGATGATTAGCACTGCTAAACCAGTCCAGCAATGTCCCTACCCAATGAATCCTAAGTACGCAAAGATTGTACAAGAGGAAATTGAAAAGCTTGTAAAATGTGGATTCATATACCCTATTGAGCACTCAGAATGGGTTTCTTCGATAGTCATCGTACCAAAGAAGAATGGGAAACTCAGAGTGTGCGTTGATCTCAAAAAGGTTAATGCAGCCACCAGAAGGGATCATTACCCCTTGTCATATTCTGAATATGTGCAATCGAGGACCAAGCTAAAATAGCATTTATCACGGAGTTTGGAGTGTTTGCCTTTCACGTCATGGCTTTTGGCTTGACCAATGCACCTGCAACATTCCAACGATTGATAAACACGGCCTTTAAGGAATATCTAAGGGACTTCTGTGAAGCTTTCTTAGATGATCTTTGTGTTCATTCCTCTTGGGACAAGCACTTGATGTGTTTACGAAAAATATTTGAAAGGTGTAGATTATATCGCATCTCATTGAATCCTTTCAAATGCCAATTCTGGGTTAAACACGGAGTTATCTTAGGGCATATAGAGTCACAATGCAAGAACCAACACTCAGTATGACCGCTCAAAATCCCGCTCCTAAGCCATCGACTCTGGACAAAATGCTGGATAACGAAAAATCACAAATTTCAGATGCAAAACCATCTTTGATTGTTTGCCACCCCTCTAACGCTTCAACGCCAAGAGTGGAAACATGCAGGGTGGTCTCTAAAGCTCCGCTTACTATGCCAAAGAGTACATACAAATGGGTCCCAAAAGCTTCGTTTTAACAGCTACTTCCCCTGCTCAATCTCGTTCAGACAAGAAGCCTCGTAGGAAGAAAACAGCTACCCACCCGAGAAAGGGCAATGTAACATCACGATGGATCCCTAAAAAATTATTAGTAGCCCAAGGGTATTACAAGGGGAATGACCAGATTTGGGTCCCTAAACATAAGCTGAATCCCTCTACATCACCTGTAAAACCTTGCAAACCAATTGTTGCC
Source organism: Cibotium barometz (assembly GCF_041138505.1). Taxonomy (NCBI): domain Eukaryota; kingdom Viridiplantae; phylum Streptophyta; class Polypodiopsida; order Cyatheales; family Cibotiaceae; genus Cibotium; species Cibotium barometz. The sequence continues at coordinate 28,209,283 of NC_141073.1, forward strand.
ACCCCAACGACAATTCAAGATTGCAAGGGAAAGGTAACAGAGTGCTCCGCACCACTTCTTCCAGAGTTAGTTTGGATTCCCAAACGATATCGATCATTACCACCTAGCTTAGGAAGGGGGGAGCCACATGAAGCTTCTAGCTCCTCATGCCAGGCACACGCTAATATAGAAGTTTCTACATGCTCTACACCTACTCTTGTCAACACCCAACAAGAGACCAATGAGTCTATGTCTCCCTTTGTAAAAGTATCGTCGGAAACTATTTCCTCCATTCGTCAATGGGAGCATACACTAACATCTCTGCAATTGAACGTGGCCACAAGGGTCATAAAAAGCTATTTGCCCACATCACAACCTATGACCCGTTGGACAAATTGGTTCTAAGAGGTTGCAACATCATTGCAGAAAATATGATCTACCCAAGGAAAGGGGGAGCATGTACTCACGCTCAACATTCTATTGCTTCCTCCCTAACCTTCTCCCCTGACCATGTAATTGCCAAATTCAAGGGGATGTATATATATAGCTTCATACATAGAAAAGAAAAGAAAAGAGAAAAACAAAAAATAGTAAAAAGCGTAATAGCACAAAAAGAGGAGAAATATCCGTATACAATCAGGAACTAGATTGACTTGTCATAAACCTACTGATGCTATATCTATGTTTGCAGATATGGCAAATGCAAGAGCATCGCACACTTCATCCACCTTTGGTGAGAGGTATCATCTGTACCTTTCTCAGATATTCCACATGTGCTATCCTGTAATTGAAACTGAATGGGATTATATAGATGTACTAGCCAGAGAGGAAAATGTTGAGGAATTAGAATGGCTAATTCGCCTATTGACCATGACTGACCCCTACTCCGTAGTAGAGGACATATCCCCGAGGACATATCCCCATTAGCCCAATGCTTTCCTTTTCCACAAGATGACTATCCTCGCATGGTTACATTCTTGATGAGTTTATGTGGATGGGAAAATGAAAAGGAAATATCTGACAATGATGAATGGACGGATGAAACTCATGGCACTACTGAGGTTGACTTTATTTATTTGGATGACGCGGATAGAGGCTTAGCCTTAGGGCTAGAGCCAGGACTCTACAACATCCTCTTACTGTATCCTCAGTAGTAGTGTGGTGACTGGTAGGTAGGTTAGTGTTTTCAAGTTTTTTCTAGTTTGGATTCCTTAAACTAGTCTTTAATTTTTCACACTGATGTGCCTCTCGAGGTATAGTGCTTGTTAGTTGGTTGTACAGGTAGAAAAGTTTGAGGTGGTTCGCTTTCAAGTCCTGAGATAGCCGCAACGCTCATACATAAATATCTCATCAAATTGCAGGCATTTTTCTCATTGAATCAAGGAGATCTCCAAAATACAGGTGTAATTCTTCTATACCCACTCTCTTTCATTTTTACTGTTCAATTAATTGCATGAACTATAATGCAAGACCACATGGAAATTGTCAATGTACTACTTAGTTTTTGAAGTTGCTTGACGTGCTAGTGTGAATCATTAATGAGTTTAACCTTATTGGATATATTCTTGAGAATGCATGCAGTCTTTAGTTAACCTTGGAATACGATTGTCTTAGGTCTAGGGTCAAACCATCTTAATGTTTGACACCTGGCCATGTGTGTGTTGACCTCTAGGACATAGATTTTACCCCTTTGTCGAAAGGATGCAAGACAAATTATAGTTCAGGAGCGAAGATCAAAAGAAATATTTTTTTTAAAAAAAAAGCCTACAATAAATGGCAATACAAGTCTCTGATGTGCTTTAATGTTGGCCTATCGCCTTATTGATACTTGGTAGGCGAGGAGTATTCTACTCCAGACCGATGCCTTGGTTGGTATAGGGGGTAGCCTTGCCTAAGGTGAACTAATAGATTCCTGGATAATGCCTTGTGTTAAACATGGTACCAGGATCGATGTTAGTTTTGCCTTAGGAAGGTCGCCATTGTGTGTAAAAATTGTCACGTGCATAAAAAAATAAAGGCAAAAGGCTCCTGTAACTGATGTTTCTTGTGTCCCTAGGCTCGCGGTATTAACTTGTTCTTAGAGTAAACACAGTGTGGTCATCTGTTTATTTATTAAGCTTGGTTATTTTCCTTGACTTAGGCCAGTTATAAACCTTGATTAACCTTTGACACCTTGCTAAATCTTGATTTACTTTCAATAATTTTAAACTCTTGTTAATTTGCTACACTAGCTCATTCATGTGACCCCTTAAACTAAGTCTCAGCAACATCCATTGTGGTCTAACATGCTTGAATTTATACACTTTATATCTTTTGAATTCCAGCATACTTTCACTCTACTTCCTTGTTTTGCAGACGGTCTACCACAACAACCCTATCGAGCTTACCATACCATAGCTTCCGAGGACGGAATCTACATCAGGAAGGGGGGCATGTTAACTTATGACGGACATTGAGACGTACTATGTTTTACGTCATTAATTTAAATATTGTGAGTCATGGGCCGAGCTTGTCGGCACCATATGTTAAGGATAAAGGGATTGGGTGATCGCCGATGAGAAGCGCACCTTGAATATCAGCAGGGTTAGGATCGGTCGGCCATGTATGGACGCCCATGTGTGAACGGCCAAGTCACCTATAAGAGCCAAATGTAACCCTAAAACTCTCATTCTCATGTGTTGAATACAAGAGTGCTCTTGCCTTATCTCCTTGGTTTCCTTCTCCTGCATGTGTGAGGGAGAGAGAGAGAGAGAGTGAGAGAGCAATCGAGCACTGTGTAGCGGCATGGCAGCAGCGAGGCGGTAGAGTGTCGACGACGGCTCCTCCTTCACTACTGCGATGCGGGAATCCTTCACGGCGGCGGTTAGAGCGGTGAGTGACACACCTTTGCATTCTGTTTGAGCTTGCTTTCCTGGTTGTATGCTTGCATACGGTGTTCGGCAAGGCCCCAGCTACGACCTGTGCGGCAAAAGCGCACAACATACCACATTCTTTTATACATGTGAACAAGACATACACCTTGGTGGTGTGAATGCACCCTTTTATTTTATAAAGGATTAAAATGAACAAAAAGGAGGAAAAAAACGATTCACAAATCTCCTTATCTCTGAGCTGGCAGTAGTACACCAAACCTTACTGCATTGAAGACGTCAACACGTTGTAATCTGCCTTGACTGTAGCTCTCATACACTAAATTCCAGCTGTTACTTTACGATGGGACCCACGGGCCTGTCTCACTGCTATTTTGGCCTCCCTCGCAACCGATCTTCGCGCCTTGATGGCGTTTCTTGTCGGGCTCCTTGCGGCGCCCAGAGTCAGCTAACTCCAGCGTGTATTTGGCAAGGGGTGGTTTACAGCTTTACTCAGCCCCCCGCCTGCATGAACACCGACGAGTCGAAATTGAATACGCCTGCTGTGAGCCGAATTCGCTGCATGTGTCAGCTTTCTGACACACAGGTCGTCTTCTTCTCAATTCGCTGCACGTGTCAGGTCGTCTTCTTCCCTTCCTCTCGACCTGTTCTGCACAACAGCTATGGCGGTCTCCTTCCGCTCCTGTTGCTGCGCTCCTCTCCTTCTTCATGTCTTCAGTAGCTGACGCATACGATGCATTCACTTTTGCTAAACTGTCTTTAGTGGCCTCTTTCTTGCCCTTGATAATATCCATTTCTGCCTGTAACACCTTTCTCTATGCCTTCAAATCCCTGCACTGAACTTCTTGTTCACTTTTCTGAGCTTGGAGGCTTTCAATGCTCTCGCTCATTCTCTTAGTTTCATTACGGACCGCTGGTGCTGCTGTTGTTATTTGGCTTCGCTTGGTTCTGCTGATCACTACCTTTGCCTGCAGCTAGACTCGAACTGGGCTGCATGCTTACCATGCTTTTGTAGCCTTCGCAATATGTCCTTGGAATTAACTGCTCCCGTCACAGTTACCTTGCCACTCTATAGTGATGGCCTCAATTCTATCTAACCCGTTGATAATTATCTTGACCTTCCTCCGGCATCCTTTGCTATAGAAAGATTTATTGATCCCTCTTAGCCGCTTTTAGTGCAACTAGTGCTTCCTCACATCATTTTGCATCATTCGATGCTTCCTGCCTTGCAAATTTTGCCTCTTTCAAATTGGCATCTCTACATTGTAGATGCCCTCAACTTGCCTCAGCCTTTTATATGAATGAACCTCCTTCTTAAGGTTTACACAGCCATTAACATGGTCTTGCAAGCTCCCAAATGAACTTGCAACTCTCTATGCTTTTTCTTGCATACAAACTTCAAGGGTGCTTCTTCACATGGTCTCTCAAATGAAACCATAGGTGCATAAACATGTGGAAACTGCCAAGGTTTCCATCCCCTTCCTTGCTCTCCTTCATTGAGCAAACATATGTTTGCTCTCCTTCATTGAGCAAACATTCACAAGTGCATCCTCTTCTTGATGCACACACATGTGAACTCCATTGAGTTCACCATCTCACTTGCCATCATCTTGACAAGCATGCACCTCCACACAAGATTCATGGGATATACAAATCCCATACATAGCAACCCTTCATAGAGCGTTCTTCCATGCTCAAACACAAAACTTTGAGGCAAAACTCAAAACCAACCTTCTTGAGGCATAATTAGCAGCATATCTTCTCTTGGCAGCTTCTCCTTGACGATGATGAAGACTCCATAGCCTTTATAATGCTGAAATCTCCATTTTCAGCTTCCTTAATGATGAGAGCTCTCCATGTTGCAAAACTCCATTTGCAACTCTCTTGGGCAGCTTCTATGCAACCTCCTTGTTGCAAATATCCTCTCAAATCCTCACAAATGCAAATCTCCTCTCAAATCCATTTGGCTCTGATACCATGTTAACAATCCTAAAAATGGGATTGATCATGGTGAAGGACATAGATTAAGCATAAGATTAAGGTGGATTAAACCACACTAAAAACTCCATGAGAGAGAGAGATTGCACACTCAACACTATTCCCTTGTATTGCATATCACAATGAACCATACAATGATATAGGCTCTCTAGCCTTATCCCACTGTACATGTCATCATCCATGTGGCAACTCCTTTTCCACTCTTTTGGTCAACACTCAACCACCATATAATATTACATGTGGCATTCCTATCTCACCACAATATCTTGCACCTCTAGGGTGCTTTCCTATATACACGCAACACCACGATTACATCTTTCAACAGCATATAGGCGTATGTAACGCAAGACGACGATCTGAATGGCACGCCTGCAGTGAGGGAGAGCATAACGTTCTCAGTGAAGTTGTGTCTGTTGGACAAGATGCCTGCACATGAGAAGAAGGCCTAAGAAGGCCATAGTAGAAAGTGTGATTGCGAAGATGGGCTTGCAGGACGTGTGATTGCGGAGATGGACTTGCATGACTACGTGGACACCCCGATGGAAAAGTGGCACTTAAGGGGGATCAGCAGAGGCGAGAAGAGACAAGAAGAGGCGAGTGAGCATAGCCATGGAGGTTAGTGCAATTAATTACTATTACTGCAATACATTGTAGTTTATGTCAGCAATTTATCATTTTTCTCCTTAAATTTTTATCTTGCAAAATGATTACAACGAAGTCTACAAATACACTACATGCTATTTCAAGTGATTAAAATAACTTAATTATTACAACAACGAAGTCTACAAAAACACTACATGCTATTTCAAGTGATTAAAATAACTTAATTATATTTCTCGAAAAAATTTATCATGCAAGTTCACCAGTGTGTGTGTGTATACGTGTGTATGAGAGAGAGAGAGAGAGAGAGAGAGAGAGAGAGAGAGAGAGGTGCCTGAGAGAGAAAGATGCATGTCTTTGTTTGAGAGAGAGAGAGAGAGAGAGAAGCTGGTGGGTTGAGAGAGAAAGGTAGAGGGAGGGAGGGAGAGATGCGCCTGAGAGCGAAAGTAAAATATCTTTGTATTGGAGAGAGAGAACTGTGTGGACACCAATGTTGTCTACAAGGAGGTTTTGCAAATAGCGTGTCGAAGAATTTAAATGTAAATGGTAGCTTGCAAATGTTAGAGACTACATTTATACATATCTTTGTGCAATGAAGTAAGCATTTGATTGGAGAATGTTTCTGAAGATGTGCAAGTGCAGTCTTTGTTTGCTTTTGGATTGCTTTTATATACAGTGCCCTTATATTATTCGTTGCTTGGCTCAAGCTACTTTGAGCACACACACACACACACACACACAACCATATGTGTGTGTGTGTGTGTAGAGAGAGAGAAAGAGAGAGAAAGAGAGAGTGTGTTATATTTGATATCAGGGATATATTGCTTAGGCTGGATGTGGCAAGGAGATCATTTTCGTTCGTTTATGGTGATGGACAAGATATTGAAGGTAAATGTTTTAGACATTTGCTATAATTTAGGTATTATTGTTTTCCAAGATCTATTTAATATTCGTGCTGAATTGTAGACTCTCCATTTTGGAAAGGCCAAGCAACAGCTTCTCTAATTATCGAAATGTTAGAGAGCACTGGTGTTTTATGGTATATATACAAACTTCCTTTTTATGTAGCTTTTGTGTTTTGTTTGATTAATTTATATTTTGATTGAAACATTCTTTTTGCAACAGGGAATATCTTCACTTTTTAGAACCTAGATTATTGCTAGGTTTGTATGGTCGAGACAGTTACGAGACGAGAGCTTTGGGCTCCTAGGAATTTACAATCTACGATTGCGAAAGGTTACAGATCAACTTCATGTACGTGTAATGTTTGTGGATTATGAAAAGCCTGATAAGTTAGATTTTCGGTACATAGGCACTGGAAAATACAAAATTTTTCGATTTACTATTTACAAGCCTGTTCAAATGCCGTTCACCTCAAATATTGATCCACCAAATGAGTTTTGTAAGCTTTTATCCTTATCCAACTTTTTCAACGAGGGTTATATTTTTAATGATAATATTTTTTATGGCATACATTTTGCCAGATGGAGGTGCGGGGTATAGGCTACCAAAGAGGGATAATCCAGTTGTTCGAAGATTGTTTTGAGGCCGTGTTCAGGTGTGTTAAGATAGTCATTATTTTAGGGTTTGTAATGCTAGATGTATATTTATATACCAAGTTTAGTGCTTTAGAAGCTTCTATATGGATATATATGGCAATCATGATGTGTTTATATATAAGGTTGGCAAGTTGAGGGCAACGTATACATATATGTATGAGTATGACCAGTATCTATGGATATTATGGGTACGTGCGCATACACAGACATATATTTGCATGTGTGTATGTGACATGCACACATGCATTCATAGACGCGCACACACTTACACATATCTTCCAGTTGTGGCATGTATGGTTTCAATGGATTTCACGTACATGTACATACACACGTACATCTTTATGCGTGTTTGTGTGTAACTCGATGTCCCTAGCTTCTAAAAGGAAAGGAAGGGTGATTTTAGACATATTTCTTTTTCCTGTACCTACACAGAAAATGCAAAATGCTTCTTGCGCATCCGGAGATGGGTTGCGAAAAAACATGTAAATTATTATTCCTTTAAAAAAAAGGATTATGTTACTCCCAGCCTGCTGTCGCAGGCCAAATGTGTGCTTGTCTCGTTCTCTCTGAAAGGAAACACTATCCAGGTTTTACGTACGTAAATTATGTTACGCGAGAGATGCAAATTCTACACAGGTTTCTGGATTGGTTTGGGCTTGGCCATGGCTATGGCACATGCATATCATGTGTGGCCACCATCAGAAGAGAGAGCTCAAGGCGGAGGCGATTCAAAGATCCCTTGCAGTGGTGGTACAAAATGTTTATCAGCCTCAGTCTGCCTTTGATGCTACTGCGCCCTGATGGTAAGGGGAGTATCAACTTTCTGTTACTCTGCGTAGATGATGCTGAATCCAATCTAGGGTTTCTACTCGTTAGGGTTTCTTCTTACTGCAATAGCATGGTTGGAATCCTAACCTCCGTATATTTAGTTTAATCATGGTTACGTGCCACAGAAACCTGCAAAGATGATGAATTGTGTCAACAGAGGGTCGAGCAGGGCTTGGTGGATGGATGATCTTAAAGGCAATATCAGGAAAAGAGAAATTATGAGCATTTCTAGGCACCTGCTGGGAACCTGCAAGAGTCAGCTCATAGATACAGAGGCCATATCAGAGGGTGTAAATCTGTCTGGGAGCCCTCACAGGTAGGAAATATAGGTTTTGTAATGTACCATGGTCCTCTGGAATGCAACCTCTTTTCTGTTCAAGTTTAACATAGATCAGTGAGGCTTGAATAAGCTAGGGGTGCACCTAGGCTACCAGATTTCACTTGAGCCTTGTTAACCTATGTATAAAGAGATCAATAAGGCTCAATTGACTCAAGTGAAATTCAATAGCCTAGTTGAGGCACCTTAGCCTTCATAATCTTGTACCTTACTTGATTTTGAAGCCTTTTGACATTGCAATCTTACCCTGGTTTCCTTTCTTACACAGGGCGCCCCCTTCTGTTGAACCTGTTGGATATGTTGACTTGAGGAAATTATGCAAGAATGATCAGCTTGACGATGCTCTTCGAATGATTGAGCTCATGGATAAGCAAGGAATTTCGATATCCAGGGACATTATGTACTGTATGCTGCAGGCCTGCACTCAGAAGAGGGATATGGCAGTTCTCCGTAGAGTACGTTCCCTTTTGACTAGCAGTGGACTTCTTTTTGTTTCTTGTTTGGGGGACCACCTTATCCGTCTGTTTGGCTCATGTGGCAGCTTGGCAGAAGCAGACCAAGTTTTTTACGAGATACCAAAACCAAGCTTGTTTACATGGAACGCAATTATTTCAACACATGCTAAATTCGGCAAAGCTGAGATGGCGCTTGAGCTATACCATAAAATGAAAGAGGAAGGTGTGAAGCCAGACAGTTACATATTTTCTTGTACACTGAAAGCATGCGGGGGTCTAAGAGCAATACAGCATGGCAGGTTGATTCATGGCCAGATCATATTGAATGAGATGGAAGTAGAGCTAGTCCTTGGAAATGGCCTGATTGACATGTATGCCAAATGCGGGAGTTTGGATGATTCACGCAAAGTTTTTGAGGAAATGCAAGATCGGGATGCAGTGTCATGGGGTACCATGGTTGCAGGGTATGTCCAGCAAAGGCAGTGTCTTCTTGCCCTTGACCTCTTTGTTAGAATGCTGTGGGAGGGCTTGAAGCCAACCAAAGTCACACTTTTAGTTGCTGTAAAGGCATGTAGTGGCATTGAAGCAGTAGGCTGGGGTAGAACAATACATGATCAAATTATTGGAGGTAGATTTGAGTCAGATGTCTTGATTGGAAGCACACTTGTTGATATGTATGCAAAATGTGGGTGCCTAGATGATGCACTCACTGTTTTTGAGCAACTACAGAATCGAAATGTGGTGTCATGGGGTGCATTAATTGCGGGGTATGCACAACATGGACATAACTTTCTCGCTCTTGAACTTTTTGAGAAGATGCAGCAGGAGGGTATCCTAGCAAGCAAAGTTACCTTTTTGTGTGCCTTGAAAGCATGTGGTAACATGGAAGCTTTAGATTGGGGCAGGCTTATACACAATCAGATTATCACAAGTGGGCTGCAAACAGATATGCTGGTTGGGAGCTCGCTTTTGGATATGTATGCGAAGTGTGGGAAGCTTGATGAAGCGCAGAGAATGTTTGATCGTTTGCCTAAACGAGATGTGGTTTCGTGGGGTGCCATGATTGCAGGATACTCTCAACATGGGCATGGTATGCTTGCGCTTGAGTTTTTTGAGAAAATGCAGCAGCAGAACATCAAGTCAAGCAAAGTGACCTTCTTGTGCGCCTTGAAAGCATGTGGCAGCTCAGCAGCAGCAGAGCAGGGCCAGATGATACATGACCAGATCATCAAAAGTGACCTGGTCTCAGATATGATGGTTGCAAGTAGCCTTATTGATATGTATGGGAAATGTGGGAGCTTAGAAGAAGCACGTAATGTGTTTGAGAGCTTGCCAAATCCAGATGCAGTTTCATGGGGGGCTGTCATCTCAGGGCATGCACAGCACGGGCAAGGTGTTGTTGCCCTTCAATTGTTTCACAAAATGCAAAGCAAGCATATTATGCCAGATAAATTTGTCTTTTCGTGCACTCTAAAAGCATGTGGTAGCATTGGAGCCATATTGGAGGGGAGGTTGATACATAGTCAGGTGATAAGTGGTGGGTTTGAAATGGATGTGGTCATTGGGAATGCTCTTATGGATATGTTTGCCAAGTGTGGAAGCTTGACGGAGGCACGTGAAGTGTTTGATAATATGTCAAACCGAGATGCGGTATCTTGGGGTACGATGATTGGAGGATATGTCCAGCATGGGCTTGGTTTTTCTGCTCTTGAAGTGTTTGAGAATATGTGCCAAGCTCATATTAAGCCTGACAAAGTGATCTTTGTCAGCATTCTGATGGCATGTGGCAACATTCATGCCATAGGGCAAGGAAAGCTTGTACATGAACAGATCCTTCTAAGTGGTATCGAGTTGGACGAGGTTATAGGGAGCAGCTTGCTTGACATGTATGTGAAATGTGGGGATCTAAAAGAGGCTCGCAAAGTGTTTGATGAATGGCCAAAACGAAATGTGGTGTCATGGGATGTAATGATTGCAGGATACGTTGAGCATGGACACAACGATAGCGCTCTTGAGCTATTCAAGAAATTGCAGGAGAACCACCTCACACCTAACAAAGCGATTTTTTCATGCATCTTAAAAGCATGTGGCAGCACAGGAGCTGTAGATCAGGGCAGGATGGTACACAATTTGATCATAAGAAGTAGCCTTGAGGCAGATGTGGCCATTGGAAGCACTCTTGTTGACATGTATGCTAAATGTGGGAACTTATATGAGGCTCATCAAGTTCTCAATGGATTAACAAACAGCAATGTGGTGTCATGGGGGGCATTGATTGCTGGTTATGCTCAGCATGGCAACTTTTTTCAGGTTAGGCAATGTCTTCAGGCCATGGAACAACAGAGTGTAATGCCAAATGATGCAATCTTCACAAATATTATCACTGCTTGCAGTCATATTGCTCTTTTGGAGGATGGCCTTCAGTTCTTCAGATCAATGAAAGAAGACTATGGTATTGTGCAAGGTGCTGAGCATTACAGCTGCATGGTTGATCTTCTTGGTCGTGCTGGCCGTTTGAAGGAGGCCAATGATCTTCTCCATACTATGCCACTGCTGCCAAACAATGTTGTATGGACTTCTTTGCTTGTAAGCTGCAGAACACATGGTAACTTGCAGCTTGGAAATCATTGCTTTGAACAGCTTCATTCCTTGAATCCTGTTGATGCGTCTGGGTATGTGCTCTTGTCAAACATTTATGCCGATGCCCATGTGTGTGAAGAGGTTGACAGACTACAAAGTCTGAGAAATCATTCAGGTGCACAGAAGAAGCCTGGGAGAGCATGGATTGAGGTCAGTAATGAAATGCACGAGTTTGTTGTGGGAGGCAAATGCAATCACCAAGATGATTTAATCTATGCTAGGTTGAAAACTTTAAGCCTTGTATTGAAGGAGGAAGGGTACTTTCCACAGCTGCATCTAGTCTTGAACTTGCTATCAAAAGACACCACAGGGGACAGGCTATGGGAATTGCAAGAGATGGCTACTGATAGCATTCAAGCGTTTCATGACACTGGAGTGGTATGAAATGTGTCAGATGACCTGTGGGAGTTTTCTGGTGACTGGGGGCTGTCACTGATTGTGACATAAGCTCCAAAAATACCAGGTCATTGGGGTGTTAGGAACAATGGACATCAGGAATAAGATGTACAAGCATTGACAATGGGAGATTATCTTCTATCGAGTGTTTTGAAGAGGTGCAACTTCAGGGTCTCCCCAATGCTGTCACGTTTGTTGGTAGCTTGAAAGCTTGTGGCAGCATAGGAGCCACAGACAAGGGCCAAGAGAGATTGAAAGATGGGTTACTAGAAGAATGTGTTGTTGTGGGCACCACCTTGGTTGATGGGTACGCTAAATGTGGCTGGCTTGCAAAAGCACAACAAATGAACTGCTACTTCTTCATGATCAATACACAGTAGAGAGATGACCTAATCTACCATGTATAACTAACATGAAATATATATAATGTTGCATAGAGAGAACTTGTGAGCTCTCAATGACTCAATGATGACTGATTGATCAATCAATGAATATGACGAAGGCCTACACTCCTATTTATAGTGTCTAATTTTGGTGAGTTGGCTACCAACACTACCAACCCTAATAATAATGTCCAACTAAGTGTGTTCACACAATAGCCCATTATAACTCGGCTTGCTTGTAAAAGCTAAGGAAGTATTTGACAATCTCATGGACCACACTAATTGTCGCATGCATAGAGTGGACATACTTAACCCTCTATTTTAGCTAGGATTTAGGAGCCTTCTTAGGCATAACCAATCTGTTTATGGGATTTTTGGCTGTTTTGGTGTCCAAGGACTTGGCCAACAACAACAATTGGGTATAGGTAGGGGCAATTCCATAAGCCTATAAATAGGCTAGAGTAGTTCATTGGGTAGTCATCTAATCCCTCAGAGGTGGGACATGTCATTGGCATAGATGTTACCTTTTGGAGGCCATGATTGGCTACGATCCATATACATCTTATATACAGAAAACACGTTTCAACGACATCTCTCTCTCTCTCTCTCTCTCTCTCTCTCTCTCTCCTCTTTGTTCATCTTTGCATTTTTGAACCATTCTTGATATAAGCAATTTTTTTGCTTGTTACAACATGGGCATGTTGAGGAAGCAATGAAGCATTTTGAATAGATGCAAGTTGAGGGTGTCCTTCCCATTGTAGTCACATTTGTTTGCATTTAAAAAGCTTGTGGTAGCATAGGAGCCACATGTGACAGAAGGGATTGCGGTTGCAAAACCTACAAGTTCAATTCCATATGAAATTAAAAGGAACTTGCAATTATATCAATTGAACTTTTAAAATTTGGATGCAACATGCAACGGAATTATGTGTAGACGAAAGGATCTTGTCACACAAAGTCTCACACCGCCATCTGTATCCTGAGTTTCGTGACTCTTTAGCAATCCACTTCATCACTTCAAACTTTAAGAGATGAGAGAGAGAGAGAGATCTGTACACAATATTAGGTCCCAATTATCCACTGAAAGGTCCCCTCCAATTGGTAGGAGTATTTGCTTTATTTCTTTGAAGGGTATGACTGCGGGATTGAATTTAAGACTGTAGATGAGTCAAACGCAAGACCTTCACAAAACCAAGAGTAGGGTTGACTACACATTGTTGTAAATCTGTGGCTAAGAGAAATGGCTGATTGGAGACTGTTTTCTAGGGTTGTGAGATGCCGAATATGCAAGCGATGACTGGCTAAATATGCAGGCTGAGATGTGCTGCGTTTTTTGTAAGGAAGGAGCAGAGGGATGATGTACTTCAACCTGGATGTTGATCGCTTGATGACTCGATTGCTGAGTTCTTGAATGAATGAATGTTGTGCAACGCTAGGTATTTATATGCAAGAACAGGGTTGGTCGGCTAGTTGAAGTAGGTGTTGGTTTTCTAATGCCACGTGACTTGCTAAATGAGTTAATAATGCTAAATATAATGATTATAATGCTGCCGATTGGACTATAAAGCTGTCGAGTGTGCTATAATGCTATGGCTAAAGGTTATAAAGGCTAACGGTTCACATGCACATGAGATGAATGCTATGCAATGCAGACCATGACTTAATGCAAACCCTAAGGCTTCTAGATTGACTTCTATATGCATGAATGATTGATTCTCTTGAAGTGGGTTAAGGGACTTGACTGACTGACTAACTGACACTCTATGGCTAAGGAAAGACCTACGTAGCTCGTGCCTGACATATCTCGGACTGGGACTTACAATGGGACCACGACATATGACAAAATCATATCCTAAATGGTTCTACTGATGTACAATGATGCATTGATGATGAGCCATCTTGTCACCATCATCCCTCTGCTCCTTCCTTGCTGAAAATGCAGCACATCTTAGCATGCATATTCAACATCTCATTGCCCTAGAAAAAGTCTCCACAACCAACCACAAATTGCAATCCTCCTAGAGCCCCTTGGAAGAGTGCATTGGCATCGAAATTGGTCATCATTGGTGCTTCTACTGCAGTGTGCAGTCAGCCCTACTCTTGGTCTTTTGAAGGTCTTGCATTTGTCTCATCTACAATCCCAAAGTCAGTCATGCAGTCATTCTCTTCAAAGAAATAAAGCAAATATTCCTAGAAATAAGAGGGGGCCCTTCAGTGGGTAATTGAGACCCAATACTGTGTACATATCTCTATCTTTATCTCTCTCTCTCTTTCATCTCTTAAAGTTCGAAGTGATAAAGTGCATTGCTAAAGACTCGTGAAACTCAGGAATAGATGGCGGTGTGAGACTATGTGTGACAGGATCCTTTCATCTACGCATAATTTCATTGCATGTTACATTGGTATCAAATTCAGCTTGTCCATGCACACCGCATCATCCTAGCGTGAGAGCATCCTTAAATGGTCAAACTTCGCTCCGGCAGCACGATCCGCTGACTTCAACACAAGGATACCATACTCTTCCACCACCAACAGATACCATAGCTCTACTTGGAGCTCAGAACCAACTTCTCATGGAGCGTCTCCAACTCCACAACATCTCCCGCTTCTCTAACACTGCCTACCTTTACCAAAGTGGTTCAACTCATCCCTTCTATGCATCCCATGCCATCTGTGGTATTTGATGCTAAGTAGGAGGGTGAGGGTGAAGCTGCACATAAAAGTCTGATCCGAGCTTATGGCTCTACCAAGGACCACTAGTTTGTAGTTCTTTTTGACATGGGCAGTTCTGAGGATGCCATCTCTCCCTAGTTGGCTACCAAAATGAGTTGGGCCCTATCATTTGGATGTGGACAGGTTTACACCTAGGTTTACACCTAGTCTCCGCACCCACATATATCAAAAGGCGCAATAGTTTTCTTTTTAGGTTCAAAAGACCTTATTCCAGCAATATTTAATTGTCTCACCTCTTTTGGGGTGTGACATGACCTTAGAAATCCAATGGTTTCACCAATATATGAACCCATTCCCAATTGGGGGTAGGACACTTTTATAATCTGTAAAGGTTTTCCTAAGCCTATTATGATTCGTGAGGATAGGAGCATTCTTGGCATTCCTTTGATTTCTCATCTCTAGGCCCTATGAGCTATCCTCAACGGAGAAAAAGGAGCATTGATTTATGCTCGCGCTCAGACAACTTCTATCTCATTGATAGCGGTTGATTTATGTTCGCGCTCAGACAACTTCTATCTCATCGATAGCGGTTGTTTCATCTTCATCTTCAGTCCCTCAGTTGGCAGATCTCTTTTCTAGACATTAGGACATTATGCTTAGGGATGATCTCCCAACCACTCTCCCACACTCTTGTCCTGAGGATCATCATATCAATTTGGTCCCTGGGGTAGAACCTCTTAGCAAGTTCCCTATTGTCTTTCCAATACTTTAGAGGGTGAGCTAGAAAAGCAATTATTTGAGATCCTTCGAGCTAGATTCGTTCGGCCATCTTCCTCACCATTTGTTGCACTCATCCTATTTGTCCAAAAGAAGGACAAGTCTACATGCCTTTGCATAGATTACAGGGCATTAAACAAACTCACCATCAAGAGTAAGTTTCCTATGCCCAGGATTGAGTACATTTTGGAGCATTTAGACGGTGCAAAGTTTTTCACTAAGATTGATCTCAAAAGTGGTTACCATCAGGTCCGCATTTTTGAAGCTGACATTCCAAAAACAGTTTTTTGGATAGAGCGTGGTCACAACGAGTTGGTAGTCATGCCGTTTGGGCTAACCAACACACCGGCAACCTTCAATAAAATGATGTCTAGGATTTTCACAGTACTTATTGGTAAGTGTGTTTTCATATTCCTTGATGATGACATACTTATATTCTCAGTACTGGCAGAGCAGAATGAGAAACATGTCGAGAAAGTGTTGCAACTTTTCCGGCATAATGGGCTCTACATCAATGCCAAAAAGTCTATCTTCGACGTTATATCTTCGACATTATAGAGGTTCAAGTTCAATACTTGGGCTACATAATCATTCGTGGGTCTTTGCCAAGCCTATAGTACACATGTTGAGATCTGTTTTCCAACCTTGCAACACCTCTCACCGACTTGCTCAAGGGAGTGAAAACTCATTCGGCAAAAAGTCATAGTTATAAGCAAGGCGCTTAATGCATTCCCTACACTCTAGAAAGCAACCTCAAAAGCACCTATTCTAACGTTGACATCTTGGGATGAACCTTTCGAGGTCATTACCAATGCCAGCAATGTAGCCATTGGAGTTGTTCTTCAGTAGGACAATAGACCCATGGTTTACTACAGCCGAAAGTTGGATCATTAGGTGAATTTTGGACTCAACTTTGGGCCTTTTTTCTCTAGAGAGAGAAAGGCTTTCGACCAATAGGAAGAGAGCCACCGTAACGAAACTTTTGATAATTAGACGTTTTTTATATATTCTTTATATGAATATATTGTTATTAAAGAAATACGAAATGCATTTGACCACACTTTATAATGTCATTTCTTTAATATATATGAAAAATAGAGTGTTGTCACCTCATTTAATAAATCTCGGCTCATTTAATGAATGGTTTTCAATCTAAAAATTTCCCTCGTTCAGCTCATTTAATAAAAGTGCCTTTTTCCTCTAAAAATTTGAAATGTTCTCTTCGAAGTTCCTACGTCATTTAATGAATGGATTTCCCTCTAAAAATTTCGCACGTTTTGGAGGTTATCTCTTCTACCATCTCATCTTCTTCCATCTACTTTTATTTTCTATTTGCTTCCATTGAAACCAGACGTCCTAGGCGTCCCTGCTCCTCTACTAGAGCTATTATAGTATACAATAGTTTTGATATGGATAATCAAAGGTGGATTCCTACCACAATCTCTATTGGTAGTTGGATTATGTTGCAGACTAGGAAGCGAAAAAAAAACAAAGAATGAGTTCATCGACACTTACAAAGGTAGAGTTCAAGACTTCAAACTCTCTGACACAAGTAGGAGCATTAAGGAAGTCCTTATACAACATGCCTACATGCACTTAGAACTGTGTCTGCAACGTTTGCTTGATGGAATCCCACTCCATAGACCAAACTTAAGTAAATGTTTTACATTATGTTTATGTAATGTGTTTCATTTCTATACTTATGCTTCTCTTGTATTCATCTATATAGATATATATCCTTCAAACTTGGTTGATTGGCGGCCTATAGATAGTATTGTGGAAATCTCGATGTTTTTCATGCATCTATTGGTGAGCAGCTATACAAAGAAACATCCAGTAGGTCTTTGGCACAGAGAGGAGTTTTCTTTTATAATGAATTTTACACGGCACCTCATAGTGTTACAGGTTATGGATCTTTGAAAGCATTACCACACTGCCTTCATTCGATAGTCCAGAATGGCCCATACCAATAGCTGAAACAAGTGAGTGCTTTAGATTAAAGATATACCAAGACATGCAAAGGTGTATAAGACCAAATGTAGCAAATCGTCAGGTGAAAATCGTTGTCTTTATGCCATTTCATGTTTTTGTCGACTTCTTTTATGGCGAGGAGGTCAAAAAAACATTGTCAATGTTTATCTGTAAATCAGAGAAATGTTTGGATTTCTTAGGTCAAAATTGGGATGTGAAAGAATTAAATGGGGTTACCTGCAAAATCCATAGGAAATCTATTGTCTGTAAATATATGATTGGCTCCCAAAATTTTATTTTGGCCTTTCATTATATGAGATGGCATTATGTCAATGGAAAACTTGTATCAATTGATCAAGACTTGGAGGATGACATTGAAAATCCATTGATGTTATTAGAGGTATGGTTTGAACATGAGCAATATAAGGTCAAAAATCTCACTGCGTCAAGTGAGAACAGACTTGGCAAATGAGGATGACCTATAAGTGCCTAATGATTATGTGTTCAAGTGCAACGGCACAAGGTATGTTACTCAATCTAACCTCGAAAAAGTATTCGTTCCAAAACTACGCCATAATCATTATTACTTATATACATTACTTTGATTTTTGGAAATAGGTACCAAGGAGAAAAGAAAGGACCATTCAATGTAAAGACATTACAAGGAAGCAAGTTTTCATGGTGCAAACAACCATCACATAGAGAGAAACGGAGATAAATGTATTTTTGACAGCATATAGTTACATCAATCATGACAACATTTTGTATTTCTTAGAGCAATAGAAACTAAGACAGATATTCTACATTTTCTTATTGGATGTTTAAAACATTGATAGCATGTTCTCATTTTTTCCAAAGCGTGCTATTGTGTGTGGGATGATTCTTGTTGTTGGGGCAGTGAGGCTTGTCGTTGAGGGGGTGCTTGCTCTTCGGGACGCTCTTGGGTTGGTTGCTCTTCGGGACGCTCTTGGGGTAGTTGCTCTTCCGGACGCTCTTGGGGTGGTTGCTCTTGGGACGGTTGCTCTTTTGGAACTAAAGCTTGCTGTCGTTTTGCGAGGTTGAAGCTTCCAAATTGACGTCTTTAGATTCATCAGATTCTGGAAGCTCGACAACAAACCTATCGACTTGTGTTTGGGGGTACTGCCGTGGCATGGTCCTGGTCGCGACCGTGGTGGAGGGGGCACAAATGCAACAGGGATATTAGGCGGCATGCTATGAATGTTGACAATAATATGCTCAATGGCCTCTTCCCTGAACAACCCTAAATCCACATCGGAGTATTCTGATAATCATGGATTCTACAAAAAGCCAAAAAAAATAGACATGTGCCATCAAAGAATGAGGAGGAGAGTAACGTATCATTAAAAAAAAGGAGCATGCCTACATTTTCTGTGTGGGTAACGAGAGAACTAAATGTAGCAGCAACTTTGCATCGTAGCACACCCTCCAACCGCAACTATGGCCATCCCGTTGCTGCTGCTATACGGGACTCTGCATCTCACAGTCCTTGTGTGTTCTAGTAGTGTGTCCTGGATTATGGCCTCGAGAGTAGTTATTAGCTTTCTAATTGATCTGCACAAAACAATACTGTTGTCAATACTACTGAAAGTTCTCTAACTACTTCTCCTTCTCTCTCTCTCTCTCTCTCTCTCTCTCTCTCTCTCTCTCTCTCTCTCTCTCTCTCCCCAACTCATTACGATATATAAATACTGAATGTATGGACTTACTGTCTCACGGTGCCATGGAATTCTTCACTTGAATTGGCCAAGTAACAAGTCTTGGATTCCATATCGTAAAGGATCAAACTCCAGTGTGAACTACAACATGCAATTAGGAGTATCAGAAGTAACATCAAAATTATATAGTAAATATAGGTCACAATACTAAGACTATAAATGAGATTGCATGTCACTTACTCTTCATTGTATGCCATTAGGATTATTTGAGCTACATCGAAATTTATCGAACTAAACCACAGACATACATCAACCAATGAAGTATGTTATGCAGTAAGAACTGAGGAAAGAAGGGAATCTACAATATATACATGATTTTGAACATCGAATGGGAGATTTGATATAACCAAGCTGCACAAGATTACATTATATTAGTTACTTTAGACAAGCAACCCACTTTATAATCACGATGATGAAAAGGACGTAGCAAACCTTAGAACTATTATGATAATTCTATCGTTGACCTCCCTTAAAACATTGGATAAAACATCAATCTCCTCCTCATCTAAAGGGAAAAATTGCCTTGCACTGGAAGTCTAACGTGAAACGAGGGGACAAAATAACTCAAAGCTCTCACATTCAACTTATGGATTTCCCGAATAGCCAATTTCTTTAACCGTAATTTTTTGTGATGCATATAAAGGTTATGTGAGAGTGAAACCACTTAAATACATAATGACATTGTGAATCTAATATGGGAATGATTAATGTATTTGATCACTTGTGTGTGCTAATAGTTACAAGCGAGGACGGTTGTCTTTCTCAAACAGGAGGACTATCACGGGACTGAGATTTTTCAGAATATTTTATCATGGGAGTGAATCCAATTCATTATGTGTGATGCATGGTTCATGTGTGAAGCATGGTAGTGAATGATTTCCATTTGTTAGAATTATTTTTGTGAGTGATTCTAAAG
>NC_141073.1:28236900-28329400 GCF_041138505.1 Cibotium barometz
ATAGTCCACAATGCAAAGTAGACCTCACATACCTCAGTATGCGTCTCAATGCATCCAAATGCGGCTTCCGAGGAACCTGCATAAACTGATTCACCAACCCAACAACATAGCTCAAATATGGCTTGGTGATCGTCATGTAGATCAAGCTTCCTACTATACGCCTATACATAGTAGGATCCTCCAAAATCTCTCCTGAATCTGCACTCAACTTGCCATTCTGATCCAATGGCATTGAGATAGGCTTACAACCTGTCACACCATACTTGGACAACATGTCCAAGCCATACTGTCTTTGCAGTAATCCAATACCATGTGGTGACCTAATCACCTCAATGCCCAAGAAATATCTGAGCTCCCCCATATCCTTCATCTCAAACTTCTGTCTAAGCAAGATCTTTACATCAAAGATCTTTGCATCATGGTCCCCCGTAATGATCAGGTCATCTACATAGATGACAACAAGCACAACCCCTCTATCACTATGTCTCACATACAGCGAGAAATCTGCCTTGGCTACATGAAAGACAATAGTGACAAGATATTTAGAAATCTTGTCAAACCATGCTCTTGGTGCTTATTTTAAGCCATACAAGGCTTTCTTCAACCTGCAAACATGCTTGGGGTGACTCACATCCTCATAACCAGGTGGTTGTGCAACATATACACCTCTTCTTGCAAATCCCCATGCAAGAATGCATTCTTTACATCCATTTGATGTAAAGACCATTGTTTTGACGCAGCCACTGCTATCACAACTCTCACTGTTTCCAGGTGGTTGTGCAACATGCTTGGGGTGACTCACATCCTCTACACCTCTTCTTGCAAATCCCCATGCAAGAATGCATTCTTTACATCCATTTGATGTAAAGACCATTGTTTTGACGCAGCCACTGCTATCACAACTCTCACTGTTTCCATCTTGGTAACTGGGCTGAAAGTTTCCTCATAATCAATAATGCCATATGTCTGCGCATATCCTTTGGCTACCAATCTAGCCTTGTACCTGTTTATGCTTCCATCACTGTTATGTTTTACTTTGTACACCCACTTGCATCCAATGGCTTTCTTGCTTTCAGGCAATTGCACTAAATCCCAAGTCTCATTTCCATATAGTGCATCCATCTCCTCATCCATAGCTTTCTCCTAACACACATTTCCAACAGCCTCATCAATGCATGTGGGCTCTACAACTTGTACAACTTTTGCCATGTATGCATAGTGATGTGCCACATAACCATCATAGGTAAACCTTTGCACAGGATTCTTCACTCTCCTAGATCTTCGTAGATTTGCATTCATGGCTTCCATAACCTTCTTTACACCAGGTGTTCTCATAGTAGCTAGTATCCCAAGATCCTCATCAAGGCTCATCTCTGAGCCACTAGACTCTCCATCAACATGCCATCAACATGAGAATGTCCTGTAGAAATGTCAGGCATACTAAGGGGCTTAATCACTTTCTCTTTCCCTTTATGTGATGTACTAATCACATTTGCAGGACTAGTATTATGACGCAGCCTGCCACTCCATGGTCTATCAACTGAACCACTAGATGAGGACTCTCCTGGTCCACTCAAAGACTGTGATTGCTGACTTGTATTCTGTGCAACCACATTTCCACTCACATCAGCCCCAACAACTTCTTTTTTAGCAGCATACCAGGTCCTCATCTCATAAAAAACAACATCCCTGCTTACCCTCAACTCACGTGTAGTAGGGTTATAACACCTGTATCCCTTTTGCTCAAGGGAATACCCAATAAATACACATTTTTTAGCTTTTGGATCCAGCTTAGTTCTCAGCTCATCTAGCACATGCACATATGCAATGCATCCAAAGACTTTTAGATGAGATAAATCAAGTTTTCTGCCAGTAAACCGCTCCTCTGTGGAGTTGCATCATGTATGGCTGCAATTGGAGTCCTGTTTGTAAACTGCTGCAAAAACAGCCTCAGCCCAATAGCTATGTGGCATATTCTTCTCTCCCATCAATGCTCGCGCAATCTCAGCAATGAGCCTGCTTTTTTGCTCAACAACTCCATTTTGCTGCATAGTGTATCTGCATGTAAACTGTCTCCGAATACCATTCTTCTTCAAAAAATCAAAGAATTCATTGGAGTACTCTCCCCCTCCATCTGACCTTAGGCACTTTACATATTTCCCTGTTTGCTTTTCAATCATAACTCTGAAATTCTGAAAATGAGTGAACACCTCACTCTTCTCTTCATGAAGTATACCCACACTTTCTTTGTGTGGTCATCAATAAATGTCACATAATACCTATAGCCTCCCATAGACATGGTCTTCGTAGGACCCCATACATATGAATGCACAATATCTAGTGCATTTCTGCTCACGTTTTTGCCACGTGGAAATACATGCTTTGTTTGCTTTCCAAATTGGCATGCTTCACATATTTTCTGCATACCTTCAACTTTAAACTTTGGCAGCCCTGTCACAATTCCTTTAGTCTGCATAGACTTCATTCTCTGCACATTCACATGTCCAATTCTTTTATGCCAAATGTCTGTGTCTGCAACAATTCCTGAACCATTTGCAAACATCGTAGCACTCACTTTAGGCATGTTTACATTCAATGTAAACATTCTGCCCACTCTGTTGCCTTTTGCAACCAACTTGCACTTGTCTTTAAAGTCTTCAACATAACATCCAATCAGGGTTAAACCGAACCTACAAACCCTGCTCAATCATCTGGCCAACTGAAACTAGATTCTTTGTTATGTTCAGAACATGAAGTACATCTGCAAGGTACTTCACTTTGCCATCCTGCATAGACAATGGCACATCTCCAACATGGGCAATTGGATGAGCAGTGTCATCCCTTGTTTCCACAAAACCTGGTCTTTCAAGGTTTTTCATCTCCTTGAACCACTCCCCATGACTTGTCATGTGGATCGAAGCACCTGAATCAACGTACCATACATCATCTTTATGTGCTGCTTCAACATTTTCAGACATGGCCCTAACGACATGCTGTATAACAAACAACCTTTCATTATCCTCAGTGTTTCTGCTCGAGGATGCATAATTGTTTTGTTGCGATTTCCCATTTTGCATGCCAGCCTGCTTCTTATAACAATTTGCCTGCACATGTCCAGGCTTACCACAATAAAAGTATCCACGTGTATCATTATACTGCCTTTGCCAATTTCCACGACCTCTTTGACTCCCCTTGCCTCTGAATTGGCCTCTTCCACCTACGTGTTGCTGTTGTTTGTGAATTCTGGGACTATTGTTGTTGCTACTCTGCTGGTGGCCATAATTCTGATTACCTGTTCGGCCACCTCCTTGGCCGCGTCCACGACCTCCTCTACCTCGTCCTCTTCCTGAACTTGTGTAGAAGGCCTGTTGCTTTGAAATGTTTTTGTTTTGTGAAGGCTGTTGGTCTTCACCCAAGCTCTTCTCTTCTATAATTAACATAGACACCAAATCTGTGAAATTGGGAATGTTTTCCCGAGTTTGAATCGGCGTCTTGAACGCCTTGTATTGTGGCCCGAGATCACGTAGACAGACTTCCACCTTATCACATCATCTACTGAAACGCCAATAGATGCAAAGGATTCCACAATACCGTTGATCTTCAATGCATAGTCATTCACATACATACTCTTTTTCTCCACAATATGAAGTTCATTCTTCAACTGTATCTTTCGTGCCTTGGTATTCGTTTCATAGAGTTTTACCAAGGTGTCCCACGTCTCCTTGGGAGACTTGGCATCCTGTGTATGTGCCCAATCATGGTGTCCTGTATACTGATAGAGAGCCAATACATAACTTTTTTGGCTCCTTGGTTCCAATCCTTGAACTCTTTCACATCTGCAGTAGTCGGATTGATCTCCATTATCTCCGGTGCCTCTTCATGCTCACCTTCTATGTAGTCCCAGTGACCCTTTCCCATCAGGAAATTTATCAACCTGAACCTCCAAGCATGGAAGTTGTTCTTATCAAGCTTCTCAACAACAATTTGGTTTATGCCATCATTTGACATCTTGCTAGACACACAAATTTACCAGAAACAGCACTCTGGTTTGTCCTACACAAACTGCTGTATTTTTTATAGCGATACTATACTACACTCAAATGTCGTAACCAGTGACCTCAATGTGCATACATACACCAAATGGCAACTGTTGACCTCCTTTTTGCAGCACACACAATGTCTGCACAACCAATCTATCTTCCTGCAGTTCTTAAAACATAGTTCTGCAGAGAATCGATGACTTACCCGTCTCGCAGTGCTCGAAATCGCCTGCTTTCTAAAAAACGGAGCTCCTAATGCGCCCGAAATGCGTTTTCGACCTGAAAAATGATGTCCGATAGGATGTTATAGTTGCCCTATAGCTTTACTCCCACGAAGAAAGCTCCTCAATTAGAGATCGTTTGCTGCCGCCGGTGCCTCCCGTAGGGCTCCCGCCACAAGGGTGTAGTCGCCAACACAAATAGGAAAGAGTAGATGAAACTCTTACCCTTGTACCGCTTCCTATGCTTCTCTTGCTTGCATCTCAACCCTTAGCATGAACTAGGCTCTGATACCATGAAAAGATGCAGGGGAGAAGAGAGCTTGAGCTCTTGCAAGCACACACACACTCACAAACCCTAAAAGAGAACACACAAGGTGAGAGGCTCAAAATCTTCTTCTTCTTCACACAACACTCAACACACCATATACAAAGATAAGAGTACACACAATATGAAAGGTACTCAACCAAATACATACTAGGGTTCTCTATAGTGTGAACCCAACTAAATAAGCTAACGCTATAACTATGCCAGTCTCTAGAATGGCTATCACACAGCCTGTCATCCCACTGGCCACATATCACCCATGATCTCACCAACCATGCCAGTGGTGTAAGTGTGGGGCGGCCTATCCCCTAGGCGGGTCATCAGTGTCCACCGCCTCACTAGATGAGCTCGATATCTCAACAGACTAAACATGCAAGCTCTTTTGTATGTGTTGAATGCATGAGAGGGATTGAGTAACTTGCTTGGTCTTGCTTGGGCCTCCATTCTTGTCGAACTTTAAGTGAAGTTATGGGAATTGAAGTTGGTGGTGAGGCTTTCTTCACTTTGTTCGATCTTAGCAACCATATGATGGGATTTGCATCATAATATCCTTGTGCAAACTCATACATTGGATTCACACACAATGTTTTCATATACGTCACACGTATTCACAAAGTATACCACATGTTTCACACGTGTCACAACTGGTTGGATTCACTCACAACCAACTAAGGTCACCCTCATCAAGAATTAATTCAAAAGAGTTGATTGGATTCACTCACAATCAAACTCACACATTTCTTACATGCGTCACACATGTCACAGTTGATTGGATTCACTCACAACCAAATTAATCACTTGGATCACCCACGATATTCTTTCCACTTATGGGATCATCCAATAATGAATTAATTATCGTAACAATGGTGCATGTTGGTGATCATCGCCATCAGGTATAACTTGGCACTTCTATAGACAAAACT
Organism: Cibotium barometz; assembly: GCF_041138505.1. Classification (NCBI taxonomy): domain Eukaryota; kingdom Viridiplantae; phylum Streptophyta; class Polypodiopsida; order Cyatheales; family Cibotiaceae; genus Cibotium; species Cibotium barometz. Next base: position 28,242,410 of record NC_141073.1, read on the forward strand.
AGACAACGAGTTACAAATGTTCTTTTAGTTGACAAGAATGCAGAACCAAGAAAGGTGTAGACGAATGCCACGAAGAAGCTCTTGATAACATCTTTGTTGAGGTATGAGAGGGAAGATGAGATAGAGACTATTCCACTTGGAGATGCCAAACTTTCAAATTTCCTTGAAGAGCTATCCCCCTTGGTTGAGAATCAAAGGTGAGACTCAAATAATAATTCACTTAAGCTTTTTGTTCTATCGAGCCATATCTTTTATTGTTCCATGAAAATATATTCGTTTCCATCCTCAGGTTTAGGAGAATAGCTGCAAAAGAGATTAAATTAAAGATGCCAATGGGAGAAGGCTATGATAGCCTATTGTCACTAAAGAAGAGGTCAAGGTGTCCTTTTTCCATGGAAGTCAATTCTGAGACAAGGGTTTCCAGACAAGAGATGGTTTTATATTCAAGATGTTTACAAAAGGACCGGCTGGTGTAGATCTTGTAAATAGGATGAGAAGAGATGGAAATGGTGACCTCAACATGTCATGGGTTCAATTTGACCATACTCATATAGTACTAGAATGGGTAACTATGGCATGCCATGTGTATGATCCAAGGTAAGATTACTTATGGCTATCTCAAATAAATAGTTTGTGTTAAAAAAATAACATATTTGGATGGAGCCGACTAGGTGTGTGTGTTTTTGTAGTGCCCAAGAGTTGATGACTATTGCAACATGTGAGATGAAGGAGGAAGATGAGACAAGCCAAATATTGTTTTGGGATATGATTAATGAGACCATGAAGCAGTGTGGCTACAATAGTGCAAACTTCTAGATGAGGCACAGGAAAACTAGAGAGCAGTGAGAGTAGTATATAATAGAGACCCTGAAAGGATTATGAATGGTAGAGAAAGGTCATGTCTGTTCCATTGGGAGCAAAGTCTACACAACATAGCAAGAAGTACATAAAGAAGGGTTTGCATGAAGAAAATATCTCCATGTGTGAAGAATGGAGAACTTGCATAACCAAAGATGATGTAGCATTATATGGTAGTGATGTGTGTGAACACACTTAGGACCGTCGGGGCACTTTTTCTCTCATTAGGAGGTTTTTTCCTGTGTGCGTATGTACACCCTCTTATCTACTCATTTTGGGGTGTGTACTTATCTTTTGTACTTATCTTTTGTACTCATTTTGGGGTGCGTACTTATCTTTTGTATGTGTTGGTATAGTTGTGCTCACTGCTACAAATGGGAGCGCATTTACTCTTTCTGTAGTTTTATATATGCCAAGCATTAAGAAGAACTTGCTATTAGTTTTGGCCTTAGCCTTGTCAGGCTTGATGGTGAAATTTGTGGACAACATATGTACAGTTCAGGATAGAAATGATGGTTATTCTATCATTGCCTTGTTTCATGGCCTTTAAGATGGATGTATTTGAGAAGTTGCAACATGATGCTTACTCAGTCTCTACGACTCGTGCTATGAGTGATACAGAATTATGGCATGCACGATTTGGCCATCTGAATTATGGCAGTTTGTTATGCCTTCAAAGGCATGATATGGTGTCTGAGTTGCCAACTTTTGAGACCCCTGCTAGACATGTATGTGAGGGGTGTATTCTTAGTAAAATGCATTAGGCATCATTTCCAAGAAATTACAACTTATACATAGTGATGTACGTGGTTCTACGAGGACACCATTTATTGGGGGATTTCTCTACTTCATCACTTTTATTGATGATTACTTCAAATATAGTTGGGTGTATCCATTAAAGCAGAAGTCAGAGATTTTTATGTGCTTTAAGCACTTTGTATCCATGGGGAAAAATGCATGTGGATGTAAAGTTGGCACCCTTCGTTCAGATCGAGGGAGGGAATATATGTCCAAAGAATTTCATGCATATATGGTTGAAAAAGGCATAAGGCATCAATGTATAGTGCCATACACACCTCATCAAAATGGTCTGGTTGAGAGGAAGAACATGTCTCTCATGGAGATGGCACGATGTATGGTGAAAGCCTAAGATTTACCTCGTGGTTTTTGGTTAGAGGCAACTATGTGCACAAACTATATATTGAACAAATGCCCTACCAATGCCTTGCAGTCTAAAACTCCTTATGAAGCTTGGCATGGCAGGAAGCCTTCTGTGGTTCATTTGCATGTTTTTGGTTGTCTTGCTTATGCTCTTGTGCCTGAGAAACAATGCAATAAGCTTGATGATAAGGCAATTAAATGCATATTTGTGGGATACAGTTCAGAAAGCAAGGGATATAGAGTCTACCATTTGGCCTAAAAGCAGATTTTGGTAAGTAGAGATGTTGTTTTTATCGAAAACTCAGTTTAGCCCATGCTTTCATGCAAAAAATAGTAGAATGTATGCTCACAGGGACATGTTTAATTCGCTCCTACCTTTGTTTAATGGAAGGCAGCCATATGTAGAGCAATTGAATGCTCAACCAAGTGCAAAAATTCAACCTTTACAGGTGCAAAATTAGCCTGCAGATCAACCTTTTGATGAGGCGATGATTGAGGATGTGGTGGATGAGGAGAGAGCAGCTATAGAAGAATCTAGGTGTATGCCAAAATGGCTTGTGCAGACATTGAGGGATAGCAGGTTGACAACTTCTTTACCTAGCACAACTCGTGCAAGTTCTCATCATGCAGATTATTCTCACATGGATCATGTTCTCATTTCTACTTTATGTAGTGAGGATGAACTTGTTTCCTTTGAGAAAGCACAGGATGATGATCATTGGATGCATGCTATGCAGGATGAGTATAACTCTATACTCAAGAATGACACCTGGTATTTAATAGATCTACCTCATGTGGCAAGAAGGCCATTGGTACTAAGTGGGTTTACAAGTTAAAAAGCAAAGCAGGTGGTAGCATTGATCACTACAAGGCCAGCCTTGTTGCAAAGGGATATGCCCAGCAAAAGGGCATTGATTATAATGAGACCTTTGTACCCACATCTCGTATGACTACCATTAGGTTTCTCATTGCTTTGGCAGCACATCATGGGTGGAATGTACATCAGTTGGACATTAAGACTACATTCTTGAATGGTGATTTACATGAGGAGGTGTATGTATCGTCTCGCAGCCTCCTGGTTTTGCTGTGAAAGGAGAAGAGTCTAAAGTATGCGAGTTGAAAAAGACTCTTTATGGCCTTAAGCAGGCTCCTAGAACATGGTATGAGAAGACTCATGCATACTTGGTTGCAAATGATTTTTGCAACAATCCAACAGAGAGTACCCTCTATGTGAAGAGGAGTAAGAATACATTTTTGGTCATCGTTCTATACATTGATGATATGCTGCTCATCACGGGACCCGATATAGATTTGCAGTCATCATTCAAGATGTCAGATTTGGGGCCCTTGCATTACTATTTGGGGATTCAGTTTATGCAGAGTAATGATGGCATTGTTATGCTGCAATCTAAATATATACAGAAGCTATTGAAGAGGTTTAATCTTAAAGACTATAAACTTGTGGCTACACCTATGGAGACAGGTACTCGACTTAGTCTTCAAGATGCAAGAGACTCTTTTGATGCTAGTTTGTATCAACAAGCTGTTGGATCCCTTCTATATATGTGTCACACAAGGACAAATATACAGTATGCGGTCTCACAATTGAGCATATTTATGCATAGCCCTTGTATGAAGCATGCCAAGCTATTAAAGCGGGTTTTTCGCTATTTATAGGGCACTCAGTATTTTGGATTATTTTATCCAAAGGGGGGTGAGTCACAACTGCATGCTGCCAGTGATTCAGATAGGGTTGGATGTTATGACACACGAGTGTCCACTAGTGGGTTTTGCTTTCACCTTGGTGATCCATGTATATCATGGCTCAACAAGAAGTAGCCCATAGTGGCCACTTCCAACTATGAAGCTGAGTATAGGGTAGCTTTTACAGCTACAGTTAAGTGTGTGTGGCTCAAACCTCTTATGGGGCTGATTTGGGTGTTAGACAGTCGTCTAGCACTATGATTTTCACTGACAGCCAGAGTGCATTAGCAATTCTGAGGAACCCAGTGTTTCATGCTCGCACTAACCACATTGAGGTGTATTACCACTAAGTCAAGGAAAGACTCTCTATGTAGAGATCAGCTTGGTCTATGTGCCTACACATTGACAACATGGTAGATTTATTCACGAAGGCTCTTCCTCGTGAAAAGTTCAAAGCTTTTCATAAAGCTTTGGGCTTATTGCCTTTTCAAGATTGATCAGGCATACCTTGTACATGTTCACATCATCACTCCAGGGGAGATTTATAACATTATATGGTAGTGGTGTGTGGACACACTGAGGACTGTCAAGGCACTTTTTCCCTCACTACGAGGTTTTTTCCCCATGCGTATGTACACCCTCTTACTACTCTGAGAGAAGACATCTAGGTCTAAGAGGGTAGAAAGCTCAAATGTTATACTTTTGCAATGATGATATCACACACAGTTGGCATCCTGATCGCAATAACATGCATGTTCTTGAGCTTCCAAGCATTTGGATTGTAGAGGAGGTCACAAGAATCACCAAAGAGAAAGTAAAAGTGCTTATGCAAGCAAGGTTTAGGCTACAAACACAATAACAAAATAATTCAAGTATGCAAGCAGAAGTTTAGGGCACCTCCCCAGCACAACCAAGAGAGGAATGTCCAACTATGCATGCAAAATTTAAGGATGCAAGTACAACTATGCAAGAGGAACCAAAAGACGCCTCCATAGGGAAACAAAGGTCTAGATGGAGATCTACAATATCTAGGGATACAAGTAAGAGGATTGCCAAAGCTCAGTCAAAACCATTTGTTTTAAAGGAGAGACAATTATAGTGCCATTGAAGAAGAGTATCTTTCATGTAATATCAACAGGCTCTAACATGGATGGTTTGCAATATGATGTTGCAAACATAATATATTAGCTTCCATTTATCTCGTAATAATACATTCTTTCTTGAGTGCAATAAAAGCTCGCAAAATTGTCAAAAAAAGCTCGCGTCCAAAGCTCACAAAAAAATATTCCCCTAATAAAAAACACTTTCCTTTTTCAACAATAATGTCAATGATAATGCAATGAGAAAAGTTTTGCACTAATTTTCTATAAAAGCGCGAAAGTCCGAGAAAAGATCTCACATCATGTACATTGCCCAAGATATTCAATGTCACTTTGAAAGAAAGAGCTTTTGTTAGGATTTGCATACAAATGTTTATCTTTAAGAAGTTAAAAAACAATTCTCAAATGGTTTTCATGTTCTTTTTCGGAGCGACTAAAAATAAGAATGTCATAAAAAAAGATAATAATAAAATCTTGATGGTTCAAAAAGATTCTATGCATCATGCGAACAAATGTGGCCGGTGCATTTGTAAGGCCAAAGGGCATTAGTAGAAATTCATAGTGACCAATTTGAGTGTAAAATATAGTTTTATAAATATCAGTGGGGTCCATACACACTTGATGATAACCTGATTTTAAATCTATCTTGCTAAAAACACAAGGACCTTTCAATTTTTCAAGTAAATTGTCTACTCTATGAATATTTTGACAGCCACTTTATGTAATGCATGACAATCGACACACATGGAATGAGTCTTATTCTTCTTTTAAACTAACAAGATTGGTGCTCTAAATGGTGAACTACTAGGTCGTATCAATCCTTTATCTAGTAATTCCTTAATTTGGCATTGAAATTCTTGCTGTTTTGCAAAGGGTTTTGTCTATAAGGTGCACGATGTGGTGGTTGACTTCTTGGCAAGAGCTCTGTTTTATGGTCCTTAGGGCGAGAAGGAGGTAAGTGAGGGGGATACTCATTAACAAAACAATCATGAGGAAAAGAATCAAGAAAGTGTCGTTGATGTGGGGTGAGTGCTTGATTTACTTTCTCTACCTCAGTCACATAAATCATGTATGCTTTGTGCTCTTTTCTAAGTGCTCTTTTTGCTTGTGTATGTGTAATCAATGGAAAAAGTTCACGTGAAGAGTCACTAGAAAGAGATATCAATGTGTCATTATGTGTGAATTGCATAGTATGAGTGTTGTAATCAATGTTAGGATTGTGTTGATGATGGAATGGCATTCCTAAAATTATTTTTGTGGAATGTGAAAGTGCAATCAAGAAATCACGAAACTCTTTATATGACCCAATTTCAATTTCAAGATTTTTAATTTCACGAGTGTCAGTAACGAGTTCCTTGGAATGTAGATTTTACTTTATATGTAAAGGGTTGTAATTTCCTTACAAGATTTTCTGAAATAAAATCATTATCATGAAAACACAAACTTGATGACCATCCATAGAACCTAGCATGCATAATAATGAATGGAGAGATTAAGGAATACCTAGAGGGTTGTTTAATTCTTGATTAACCTCATCATGAAGAGTGTCCTTAGTCCATTTTGGAATGGTGTCATCATCAATCTCGTGGGCTTCTTCTTTGATGTAGTGGACTATGGCGGTTGGTTTGTTTGAAGGTGATAACTTGGTGAAGCGATTTTTCATAGTATGGCCCGACTTTAGGCAACAATGACAAGTAAGACTAGGCCTAGGTGCTTTTGATGAGACATTGTGAGCACTATCGTGACTAGGCTTGGGGTTTGAATTTACAAAATTTGGCTTTGAAGTTGCCCCATTAATACATTTTTAGGAGGAAATATGGGTGTGTGTGTGTTAAACACTAGCGCAATGTAAAATGAAAGAATTAGGTTGAAGAAATCGTCTAAATGGACGATTATTATTCTTCTTTTCTATATCATGAGCAAGAGAAATAGCCTCATAAAGAGAAGAAGGTTGGAACATATGCACCTTTGCTTGCAAGCCTTCTTCAAGACCATCCTCATAATTTTGTTGCAATGTGTCATCAAGCACATCTTTTAGCATGAGAAAATGTAATAATGTTTGCCAAAAACACTCAATGTATTGTGACACATTGTCACGATTATTCCAAGAGAATTTTCTCCATGCACGGCATCCTGCAAATGAAATTGAGGTGGAAGGAAAGACTCTTTGACTTTGTCTTGGAGCTTAAGCTAAGTGGTTGGCTTGTCAGCAACATTGCGAAGTACATTCCACCTAGAGATACTTTATCACAACCATGTGATTAGTGGCACATTTAATTTTGTCTCTTTCGGAGAAGTTTTCATCAACAAAGTAATCATCAAATTGAGTTAACCATGAAAGAACAATGCGGCCATCCTTTCTACCATTAAATTTTGTAAAAGTGAAAGAGGGAAAACTTATCTTTGATTCCTTGCGTGTGATTTAGGCTTCAAAAATTGCTTTGAGAATCTTGGTGAGATAATCATATTCTAGAGAATCATTGGTCCATGCCTTCAAATCTTTATTTTACAGTGCAAAAGCAACAAAATAAAGCAGATTGGTTGTGGAAGTATTACCTCTCGTCCTTGATCTATTCAACACTCAACATCTCTTTTCTCGTCCTTGATCTATTCAAAGCAAGATGATACTCTTGCCACATTCAACACTCGACATCTCTTTTCTCAACTTGATCGTGATTTGCATTGTGCAAATGAGATAGCCAATTTTCTAAATTCAAGATGAATTCTTCTTCAAGTGATGATTTGTATATAGACAATGATCGTGGCTTCACCAATTCTCCACTTCCTAGCCCACACTCGATCAAAGACTTTCTTTGATCCAAGCTCAACTCCAAGAAGAGCAACAACGCTGCATGCACACGGGATCCTTATTGGAGCATGAGAAGCGTGCGTTATTAATGAAGCAAGAGGGTTGATTGGAGAGGGAGGAGAAGCCAGCATTCATAAGCACATTGCTTATGAAGCTTGCAAATCACTTTGCACACAAACTAAAATAAATTAGGGGTGTAGTAGCTCAAAACGATAGGGTTGATGAGGTGAAGAGGGGGGAATTTACAGAGGTGAATTTGGAGGTGCATCGTGGATTTTAGAAGCAAAATAGTATAATTTGGGGAGAAATTTTGGGAGAGGTGGGTTTATGAAGTGGGAGGGTGAATCAGGAGAGAGGAGAAGGAAAAGGACAAATGCTATAAGCCAAAACATGGGGAGTGGGAAGAGGGGTATATATAGTGTGTTGGTTTCACATGCATATATCTAAGAGGTCAAAGAGAAGAGAGAGAGCTTGTGGGCTCTACTCACTTGCTCTTACTAGTGACCTTGATCCTCTACAGGGCCTTGGCCTTGGGCCTTCGAGCCTTTGCTAGGATGTACATGGCTACCGCGGGTGTGCCCGGTTCCACAGGCTGTGGCACCCACTACGTTCGCGTAGCATATCTTTGGGGTGCTTCTTTGCGCAGCAGGTGGCATGCTTACCGAGGACTGTTTTTTTTTTGCCTAGCAAGTTACACGATTACCAAAGGACTAGTTGCTGCAGTAGTTCTTGATGTGGGCCTAGCTCTATTACCCACTGTTTTGCAGAAGGGTTGTCGTCCTTGTGCACAAATTCAATAAATATAATGGACAAAGCTCACTCTACCTCTCTCAAAACACCATAGCTTATCGAGAAAAACTTGCATGAACATGAAATGCATGACACACACATTGGGTACAATCTCCCCCCACTTTCTTGATGGTTCACGCTTTTAAGCAAGTGTATTTAGATATATTATTTTGTGAGTCAAAAATGACTTTTACACTCCACTTTCGGCCTTACCCCTAAACTTTAGGAAAGTGTCATCCATGAAGTAATGTGAACCATCTTTGGGCCTTGACTTTAGCAAAGTGTCATGCATGAATTAATGTGGGCCAAACCATTTGAATAAATATATCCCTATAACAAATGTGCATGGTAAATATGTGTATCGCCATTTTATGTACAAGATAATGATGGCCACTAAGCCACTACATAAATGTCGCATAAATATAATGTCGCCAAAAATATAATATTGCCACCCATGAACATAATGATGCAAAAATGTGCATCCAATATGCATGCCAAAAATGTGTAACCATCATCATCATGCTGCCTACACTAGCCTTGCCAAACTGATCTGCTACTATCAAAACACCTGCACAAGATTATATCCAATGACTATCTACCTAACATGGTGTAACCAGTATGTGGTGGTAAGTCACTGACCATGTGGCAAATAATAAAAAATATAAATTCGTGAAAAATATACAATAAAAATATTTCGATAATTTTCATAATCAATAATAGGCTCCCCCCCTTGGTGATACCTTGGACCTACCAGGTACCCCTCCCATGCCTTCCTCTCTACTTGGCTCCCCCCTCGGTGATACCTCACCCCATAACCCATTCCTTACAACATCACCACCCTCATCAATGCTAATCACCAACCTCACCAATGCCATCACCAACCTTGGGAGGGTTCTTAGTGGAATCGCTCGACCTCCTAAGCTTCATGAAGTTGGCCCATTGCATCCTCTTCCACCTCTTCTTAATGGAATTGCTCCACCCTCGAGGCTTCATAAAGCTAGCCCTCAACATCCTCTTCCACCTCTTCTTCCCACTCAACCACCAATCCAAATACCTCAAGGTAGCATGGAATAAGGCAAGCTTGAAGACCAGCAGATCCCCACCTCTCATAGGTTGGCAGGATCCACTAGGATGCATGTGCTTTCAAAGACACCCTCGATAGCCTTCTCACGTACAACATCCTCTATGGCCATCCCCAAGGAATTTATGTCTGACAAGCTAGAGCTCTAATCATCCACAACTACCTTCTCTACCTAAACCATGAGATGTATATCTCAAAGAATTGCAACATCCAAGAGAGAGCATGATGGGAACACCTCAATGAGCATGCACTTGCAAAGAGCTATGAGGCCAACCAAAGAGATATCAGGCCAACCTAAGCTGTATCCCCTACCTTTTCCAAAAGAAGTATTGGGTGGTCTATTGTAGAGCACCCAACTACCTCAAGGTCCTTGGGAACACCTCAATGTGCTTGCACCTGCAAAGAGATATGAGGCCAACCAAAGAGATATCAGGCCAACCTAAGTTGTATCCCCTACCCCCAAAAGAAACATTGGGTGGTCTATTGTACAGCACCCAACTACCTAGGGCCCTTGGGCTCTACTTCTCCATCGAGCGCGCCATTGGGATCGAGGATATTCCTATAAAGCCAAGAAGGAAACATAGGGAAAGATTCCCTATCATTGCTCCCCCAAAGAGTTAGAGAACCTGATGCACACCATGGAGCACTTCTATGAGATGTATGACTAGGTCTCAGATCCAGTAATCATAGCCATTATCAAATTTTTGAGGCTCCACTCCAATGGGCTAGCATTCGACATTAACCAACTAACATCCTCATCTTTATGGCAATCCTCCTCATCTTTATGGCAATCCTCCTCATCCAACAAGTATGTACACACAATGGTTGAGTTCCAGGTACATCACATCGTCGATTTTTGAGGATATGTTCGACACTAACTTCCAAGATCTTCTCTCGTGGCCTTTCATGTTCCCTTTTTTTTACAGTCGTTCACAAGTTTGTGACCACCACATGGCACAACTACGATATCATGGCTCCTCAACGCTGATTCCAAAGACCTAAACTACATTGGTTAACATTATTGCAGATGTGTAATTGCACTTTTTTGACACATCTTTTTGTGTATCTAGCAATGTGTTGTATGTAATGGTTTTGGGTATTACTGAGCTTATGACTTGTATATGTCAGTTGATCCATAATTACCGAACTTATGACATATGTAACCCTAGTAACGTATACATAGCCTAGGAAACTAGCTCATTTTAGCTTTTGGGCCCTCGAACATTTCTTTAGCACCCGAGGTTTGTAAATATGAGGCTTGTCTATATGTCATTTTTAGCACATGCCGTGGACATGTGGATTTTACTCAAGGATTGCCTAAGGTGCACGTAATTAATACCAATAAGATAAAGTTATCATTACGTGAATATATTTTTTACGTACTCACTCAACTTTATCTTAAATATGTAAACTTAAGGAGTTCTAATTAAAGTTTACATATTTATCCTTTTTTTGGAACATAAAATATTTTTATTAAAAAATCAAAAGCATTTATATACAAGAGATATTTATATGACTTCCTTTTCCCATGAGTCTCATCCCACTTTTTCACTATTCGACAAGCTGCATATTTGATCCCATCTCTCATCCTCCCAAACAAAAGAAGATTGCTCCCAAGAGACATGGTAGCCCAATTGCATATAGGCTATAAGCATAGACTCAATAGTACATTCTTTTGGAGTTTGTTTCTCCATACACTCTCCTTTAGTCCATGCCTTCACCATAGGTATCCTGCCCAAGGGGTTCTCAATGAAAGTTACAAAGGTGTATACTAGTTGCTTCTCCTTCAAATACCATCTCTTGGTCTTTAGCCCAAACTTATGAGGTCTTGCCTTCAAATCCATCCCCGTATAGTCCTACAACATAACAATATTTGGTAGGAAACTCTAGTATGTACAAGTGTCTCCTCGGCCAAAGAGTAGCTCTGAAGGGCCTAAACTAGCTGAACAAAAGTACAATCACTCATTTTATTAACATAATATATAGACCAACATTTATACACACATCTATGCATCAACTTCATCACATCTGTCCCCAAGCTTGCTCCTTTTTGAAATATTATAATATTCCTAGAGAGTCCATATACCCCACAAACAACAATATCTAATAAGGCAAAAGACTAAAATAGCAGCCCCATTAGATTCAGATAATCTTCCCAACAACCAATTCCCCCAATGCCCTTATCGTCCTATACAACTTGAGACCTAGTTACCAATTCTAGCCAAGGCCCCTCTAATGGCAAGACAATCCTAAAAGGTATGTCTCCATCCTCCAATGCAAATTTGCATCTAGGGCATAGCCCAGAAGTGAAGTTCCTCTATAACAGTTAATACCCAATAGGCAAAGCCCACATATAGACTCTCCACAAGAAAACCTAAGCCTTCATTGGAATATCTACTTCCCATAGAAGCTTCATCTCTTCATCCAAGTGCTAGAGTTCCATATGACCTTCTAAATTTTATTGTAATACCATACATTCACTTCAGTCCTGCATATCTCTTCATATAAGACCTTGGTAGCCACCTTATCTAGTTCGAATCCATTAAACCATGCCCAATCTTTCAGCTAGAAGGTCCCATCAAATGCACTAGAAACCCATCTTCCATCAGAAACTTAAGGAAACCTAATTAAAGTTTAATTATTTATCTTAAGTTAAATATGTAAACTAAAGAAACGAAATTAATGACAAAACAAATTAAAGTGTTGCCCAAAAAAAAACGACGTTTTGGGTTTGAGCTTCGCCCTGACCTAAAGGAACTCGCAGAAGTTTCAACGATGCTACGGGCTGTGAAACCCAAAACCAAGCGAGCGCAAAGGGTGCTCGAAAAGCGCGCTCCCAAGCTTGTAAGCACAGGAATTTTATCGCTTTTGTCGTGGTTGATGTTTTGTGTGTGTGTGTGTGAGAGAGAGAGAGAGAGAGAGAGAGAGAGAGAGAGTCCTCTGTGTGTAAATACACAGACATAGTGTGTGTCATCTGTGTGCATAGACATAGAGAGACACACACACATCTAGCTTTCATGGAGGTAAGAGAGACCTTTGAACCTTTTGCAGGTAGAGAATGTGAAGAAGCTCTTGCTTCTTCATGGCACAACCACTAGCAGTGTGGTAAAGGGAGTACTCTCAGACTTCTACAGGCTCAGAAAGGCTGGGGGTAATGCCATCAAGTACACGAAAAAGAATGAGAACATTCGGCCGTTTGAGAGTGGTGGGGAAACTTATCTTGAGTTTCTCTCCCAAAGGACAGACTGCAGCGTATTTGTGGTGAGAAAAACTAGTCCCCTCATGCTTAAAGTTTTTGTATGAAAACAAACTATAGTATGATTGCTGACTTTAATGATGGTTGAATGCAGTTTGGCTCTCACTCAAAGAAGAGACCTCACAATCTTGTGATCGGGCGAATGTACGACCACCATGTGTATGATCTTATAGAGCTCGGGGTGGAGCATTTTGACCCTATCATTATGTTCGGAGGTGGGAAGAAATACTCGCCGCAAGAAGGTTCCAAACCTTGCCTTGTGTTTATTGGTGAAGGATTTGAAGAAGACGAGAAACTCAAGCATTTGAAGGAGATCCTGATTGATGTTTTAAGGGGGGAGGTAAGGCCTCTTTTAGTGTTAAGGTTGATGAGCTGGGAGATCAAGTGGAAGGCTTCTTAATAACATGTATAGGATTAATTGAAGTGCTGTGGGAATACTAGGTAGTGGAGGCTATAAATCTTGCTGGGCTGGACCGAGTTTATCTGTGTGTTGCTTCGGGAAACAAGGTTGCCCTCTTTTGCTGAATTTCTTATGCAAGGGGCTGTAGGGCTTTGCAAGAATAAATGCTTCTGTAAAATCTTCCTTATGATTTTTCTTTGATTTTGATGCTGTAGGTATATTTCAAGCATTGTGCCATACGCCTGAAGAAATCAGGATCAAAGGTGCCACGCATGGAATTGATTGAAGCCGGGCCTTCGATGGACTTGGTTGTTCGCCGGCATAGACTTCCCAATGATGACTTGAGAAAAGAATCAATGAAGATGGTTTTGAAGTCTAGCAAGAAAAAGGTAAGCTGTTCTTACTTGCTGTGCTTATGAACAGGGAAACTTACGAATGAGACTGAGTCTTACTGGGTTCATCTTTACTGGCAGGTCAAGAATGTAAGCCGCAACTCGCTTTCAGGCAAAGTGGGACGGATTTACATGCCGCAACAGGAGGTAGGCTGTATAGTATTTTTGGATACCATTTTTCCTTTGTAAGTGGGTGCACGTGAATGTTAGGAACAGCTGATGGTGTTTGCTTTATGGTATATTCAAATGTCATGCGTTATGTGTCATGCAGTATGTAATAGACTTTGTATAATGTGTGAATTAATGAATAGTGTATTTTGAAAGTCATGTCTCCACGATGCTTACACGGTTTGAAACCTGTTGAGGATGATTTGTGAAACTATATCACTCTTGCCACCTGTTATTTCTGCAGAACTATGTTCCTTGCTCACCCCATGACTTGTTTGTTGGATTTTCTTAGGACTTTGTGTAGTGAATCCATGGTTGCACCACAAGGACACATTTTGCAACACCTTTTTGGGGGAGAGAGAGAGAGAGAGAGAGAGAGAGTTATGTGTCCTGTATTGATGGGCGGTGTGTATTTAGGGAATCTAGTGGGCACGGGCATGGGATGGACAGTGTGAATGGCATCCGTGTAGATTTGAAAAGGAAACCCATGTATGGCCAGCCCAAGTGTGAAGGGGGACAAAAGGATTTTTAAGTTTATAAGGTTCTATAAGCTTTGATGACTTAAAATAATATTATTTTTGGAAGGATGCGTTTTTGCTATTAGCTTTTTTTTTGGGGGAGAAAAGCAGGCTGAATCGCATCCTCGATATAAAGCGAAGGGTGGTAGAGTCGAGGTGGTGGTGTATGGCGCTTCTTCTCTTTGGTTGGCTGGTCGTTGGTGCACGGCAATTGAAGCGACCGTACAACAGTGAACAGGCGCATAACTTGTGAGCAGCCACAAGCGTACAGCATGCCCATACAGCCACCATGCAACACTCAGCCACGCCATAGCGCGAAGCTTGAAGGTGTCTCTCTCTCTCTCTCTCAAGAGGAGACAAAGAATGGGATTGCTAGTGAGCGAGGATTCCAGTGGCTCTCCAGGTTTAGCTTTGGCACCGTGATTGGATGGTGTATTTGTGGATTTCTCATGGAAACAGGACATTGGTTTTTCGAGAGGAAACGGGACTTTGGTTTTGAGGAAACAAGCCTATGGTTTATGGGATACATGTCTTCGGTTTATCAGATACAGGTCTTTGGTTTCATGTGGAAAACATGTCTTTGGATTCATGTGAACAGGTTGTAGTTTTCTCGAGGTTACATGCAAGCTATGGCTATAGGGAAGGACATGTGGTACAGTACAACCCTACTGCTGTTTGGAAAAAGGTTTGACGGATCCATAGTTGAGATGGAAAAGACCTTTGGAAAGCAGGGAGATGTTGTACATGTGTGCCTTGGTATGCTGTGTTGTAATAACGAGAGTTCTCATTTGGAAGTCCTGGGTGAAACTAAAAGGGATCCTATTGGTGGAGGATTCTACAAGTTGTACTTTGTACTCAAATTTGATCAAGTAAAGAAATACCGCAAGGGGCGCCACTGCGTTTTGGGGCCAATCGGTGTCCGTGTAATGTTTGCAGGAGCACTCTAGCTCCCCTTGTTTGTTTTCCTTTTCCAGGTCCTCAAAGGTGTTGAAGTGTTTTGTGTGCGAGTGTTTGTTTCATCGCCCGTCAAGTTTCTGAAGGTCGGTTTCATCACCAATGCTTCAGGTGGCCAATTTCCTTAGAGAAGTAATTGGTGACATGTCAAGCATTGGGCAAGGGATGTTAATTATTGAAAATAGGGTTTAATGAACATAATACCTGTTTTAATTTTGAGAGAGAGAGAGAGAGAGAGAGAGAGAGAGAGAGAGTATGTGGTTGTGCTGCTCACAAGAATCCCAGATGGTGGTTTCTTGGTAAAGCACCAATGTGTGAATTAAGAGTTGAGCAACACGTGCTTTGCTTTTTCGAGAGAGCATTACTTGCATAATGAGCATGCAAAGGTTTGTATGGCCATTGTGTAGAGCTTTATTATGTCATTATACCAGTATTTTAGGGAGAAAAAACAATTGTGTTTTTGACCCTGGGTTTGATTTGGATCTTATGATGCAAGTTTTACCAAGTGGCTTCACAATACTCCTCGTTTGAAAACATTGTAAAAGGTAGATTGGGCCAACCGGCTGTGCTAGTATCTAAGGGAATGGGAAGAGGGTTGTTGTATTGCCTTCCTGCCTCTTCATGTGTGTATTGCCTTCTCTCCTTAGCTTTCCAGCAAAGTTTGTTTTCTTCGGTTCGCTAGAGCACCAATTATGCGGCATGGGCATTTTGTTTTGCTTTTGAATTCTTGCTTTCCTCTTCCATTCGTGGTGCTTTTTGGTCTGATTCTCTTGCTCTTCAGGTTTAGTCATCCTTGGCTGGCCACTGTTCCCAAAAAACTTAAGAACTTGTGCAGGATTCATTTGTGCATTTAATCTCCTTAGCTGGCAGCTTATTTGGAGAGCAACGAAGGCTCGGCATTCGTCATCATACCAACAGTTATGGGGTATAGAACAACAGGGTGGCTTGGCGGTAGACCACTGCATGCAGAATAGCAATCAACACAAAAGTTAGTCTAGAGACAGTAGCAAAGATTTAGGTTTGCGGGGTGGGTAGAGGTAGGTGTATCAAACTCTCCTCCTCTGAAATCATGGCTGTTGTCGATTGTACTCTTATATCTCTTGCAAGGGTCAAGGGGCTCATGCCATGGCATACCAAGTAAATGCATCCACTAGCTATTGTGCAGCCATGATGTCATGATTGAAAAATTGAACTTAGAAAAGATATGAAAATTTGACTCTTCCCAAACCCAACCATGGTCCCAGAATTGCTGTTACATGCAATATGTTGCGGAAGAGTCAATGATGATTAAGGGGAAGAGAGTAAATTGAAGAGAAGGGAGGAGGAGAGAGAGTCAACATCTAATAGGATTCCAATCATCCACTTAAGGGCTCCCACAAACAAACAAACTTATGTTCCTGAATTTTGCAGAGTACAAGATGTTGTTTTGCTAATTTGCTTTGAGTGTTTGGATCTTGTGAGAGCTATGCTTTATTGTTTATGGTTGACTTTTGGTGAGCTTGCTCACTAGGTTGCAATATGTTGTGGAAGGAAGAGTTAATAATGATTAAGGCATGTGCTTAAACTTAATTGGAAGAGAGTGATTTAAGAGGGGAGAGGAGAAGAGAGAGAGTCAACACTTGATAGGGTCCCAATTACCCGCTTAAGGGTCCCTACAAAAAAGTGGTTAGATTGCTCAATTATGCAAAGTACGAGTTGTTTTTCTAATTTTCTTGAGTGCTTCGATCTTGTGAGAGCTACGTTTTGCTGTTTCGGGGGGCTGTTTGTCAATGAGCTTGCACAGTAGGCTATTGTTTTTTGTTTGGGGTGATGCGTTTGGAGATTTGGATGATGAAAATGTTAGTCCTTTGTAGATATGAACACCGTGGGTTTCCTTTAGATCTCTTGCCGAAAGGCTGATGAGGTTTGTCTTCAAGAACTTCAGATGGGGCAGATCGCTTTTTATATAGGGGAGGAGGAGCCGTAGGGTTGATTGATTGGCTGCCGATTGTGTCACCTTCCAACTATAGTCAACCATATCAACTACCTACTTTTTTTGACACTTGAAATGTTGAGACACTAGATATCTAGCCTAACACTCATTAATTGCTTCTAGAAACTAACCTTACTATGAGTATATCCTATTCTCGACTCTTGGCCTAATAAGCTACCTGGACATTTGTATAATGGAGAACTTAGGTGGGTTAAATAAAATATGCAGGACAACGCATGACTTGACACCGTGTATGACCTAGATCTATGTCAGAATGCATAGCGAAAATGAAGACAATTGCTGTAGAGAGCAAAACGCAGATGAGAGAGAGAGAGAGAAGTTGTTTTACTACACACAAGAAAATCCCGGAATCTAGAATGGAAAGTGTGGGGGCCAAGGGACCATTTTATATGGCCCTAGGCTGCTGGTCGGCCAGTCCAAAACAGGCCGGCAGCAGCATATGTGCTCACGACAAGTAACAACAGCCCACGATTAGCAAAATGCACAGTCAGTCAGGTGACCAATAGTCGGCCAAGTCACCAGAAGAAGTCGGGTAGCAAACCAGCAGTTGGCCAATAATTGAATCAGCCGATAGCCCTCCCACACTCAAGAAATGGGAAAAAATACATGGAGAGTAAGGAAAAATGGGGAAACACCAAAATGGGCGGGCACACCGACAACGGAGGCCCTGGTGTAATGTACAAATAGGAGATTACTGCTGACACCCCCTCTCAGCTCCTGGATGCAGAGCCAACCCTAGTGAGTTGGAGTGCCGCCGGAGCATAGCCTGAGGTAGAGACTTCGTGAAGAGGTATGCTACATTGTCCTTTGACGAACAATAAAGAAGCAAGATGTCACTAGCCAAAATCTTCTCACAAACAAAGTGATATTGTCTCTCTCCTCCCACACTCAAGAAAATGGAAAAAAATACATGGAGAGTGAGGAAAAATGGGGAAACACCAAAACTGGGCAAGCACACCGACAACGGAGGCCCTGGTGTAATGTACAAATAGGAGATTACTGCTGACACCCCCTCTCAGGCTTCAGCTCTTGGATGCGGAACCAACCCTAGTGAGCTGGAGTGCCGCCGGAGCATAGCCTGAGGTAGAGACTTCGTGAAGAGGTTTGCTGCATTGTCCTCTGTCGAACAATAAAGAATGTCACTAGCCAAAATCTTCTCACAAACAAAGTGATCTTGTATCTCTATGTGCTTGGTCCGGGCATGGAAGACCGGGTTCCGAGCAATAGCGATACAGCTCTGGTTATCACATTGGATGACCGTGGGCTCCTTCTGTGGAAACCCAATCTTGCCAAGCAATCTCCGTAAGCACACAACCTCGCAAGCAACACCACAAGCAACCCGGTACTCTACCTCTGTAGACGACAAGGCAATAGTCGGGTGCTTCATGAAATAGCTCCTGAGCCGAGGGTAAAACTGTAGCCTGATGTAGATCTCCTCGTGTCCGGATCTCCTTCCCAGTCTAAGTCACTCCAGGCTTGGAGTCGGACTCGGTCCTTTGTTTCTCCTCTAGTGTCGTAGAAGAGTCCAAGATCCTTCGTACCCTGCAGATACCGCAAGATCCGCAATCCTGCATCCCAATGAGACTTCAAAGGCGTTTGCACATGAACGAGCTCAGCAGCCCCACAGGAAAGCTCAAGTCCAATCTGGTGTTCAACAACCAGATCAATGAACCAACCAGCTTTCAATACAGAGATGCATCAACCGGCTCACAAGGATCATTCACTATAAGCTTCGTATTCGGGTCCATCAGTGACTTAATAGGTTTGCAGGTCTCCATTCCAAAGGCCTCAAGCAACTCATGAACATACCGCTGTTGAGAGACAAAGAACCCTCTTTGGGTCTGCCTGTAACACGCGGAAGCTCTGGGTAGTCTTCTTTCAGCCCTAAACACTCTTGGAAACCTTCTAATGCAAAAACGCACCATCTGATGCAAAAACGCAGGTAGAGAGAGAGTAGAGAGAGAGAGTGAGAAGTGCTGGAAATTCAGTATATACTATGGTACAAAAAGGGTACATATCTTGCAGCCCTTGGCTGCCTCCTTGAAAAGGGGATAACACACCAAAACTGCCCTAGACTAGGACTCCTAATGACTCATACCCCTAGTGGGTTGAATGAATAAACCATAGAGCAAGGGAGGCTATTTATAGCTCCTTGGACTACATGGGGAACAGGCCGACTGCTGGTCGGCCAGTTGCAAGTTCATAAAATCTATTAAATGCAGCCGACTGGGTATTCTTGATGCGCCTGCTGCCAGCACCTTCTGTCCTGCAGCAGCCGACAGCCCTCTGGTACTGCTGACGTCAGCCTCCATGCAGCCGACAGCCTTCTGATCCATGCTTTGCTCCAAGTCCTGCTCCATGTCCATCTTCTACTGGTTCATGGTCTTTATCTGTTTGCCCGTTCTGGATCTAGCCCTGAGAATGTCCATGGCATCTGTGATGCACATGACATCCCCCTCTGCTAAACTTGATGACGGGAATCCAACCTGCTCTTGGATGACTGTCATCATCCCAATCCTGTCCCGAAGTCCCTCTGTCATCTTCCATCCCTGGCAAACCTTTTTCTCCGAAAATCCGGTCTGTTCTCCAAACCACTGTCTCTGATGAAGATCTATGCATCTGGTCTTCCTCTAGTCCACAATCCATTCCTGCCCTGACTCTGAACACCGTCTTGGTCTTCTTTCCTGGAACTGAGTCTGGCACTCTCACATCACCCTTGGAGGATCAACCTCCCTTGGGACCGTTACCTGAGAACCTATCTGGCTCACGGAACTGCCATCCCCATCTGGCACTGTGGAACACCACCAACAAACCTCCTGGGAGTTCTTCCCGCTTCTGTGCTCCTCGCCTTGGGCTTCGAATCCGTGTACTTTCCTGTACCTTGGACCTGTACACCATCATCTGGGACTGAATCAGTGTTTAGCTTGGCTGAGCCTGATGCTCTGATACCAATGTAACACGCGGAAGCTCTGGGTAGTCTTCTTTCAGCCCTAAACACTCTTGGAAACCTTCTGATGCAAAAACGCACCATCTGATGCAAAAACGTACGTAGAGAGAGAGTAGAGAGAGAGAGTGAGAAGTGCTGGAAATTCAGTATATACTATGGTACAAAAAGGGTACATATCTTGCAGCCCTTGGCTGCCTCCTTGAAAAGGGGATAACACACCAAAACTGCCCTAGACTAGGACTCCTAATGACTCATACCCCTAGTGGGTTGAATGAATAAACCATAGAGCAAGGGGGGCTATTTATAGCCCCTTGGACTACATGGGGAACTGGCCGACTGCTGGTCGGCCAGTTGCAAGTTCATAAAATCTATTAAATGCAGCCGACTGGGTATTCTTGATGCGCCTGCTGCCAGCACCTTGTGTCCTGCAGCCGACAGCCCTCTGGTACTGCTGACGTCAGCCTCCATGCAGCCGACAGCCTTCTGATCCATGCTTTGCTCCAAGTCTTGCTCCATGTCCATCTTCTACTGGTTCATGGTCTTTATCTGTTTGCCCCTTCTGGATCTAGCCCTGAGAATGTCCATGGCATCTGTGATGCACGACACTGCCAGATCTCCAATCCCAAGAAGAAGTGGAGTAAGCCTAAGTCGGTCATCTCAAACTCCTTTGACAAGGCAGCCTTCGTCACTGCAATGTGCTCCATATGACCGCCAGTGAGAATGAGGTCATTCACATAAAGGTTGATCAACGTGACCAAGCTGCGTTCTTGAAAGAGATACAAGTTAGGATCTGCAAGTGATCTTTGAAATTGAGTCCGCAGAAAGAAGGAATCAATCTTCTGATTCCAAGGCTTGGGAGCCTGCTTAAGACCATACAAGGCCTTCCGCAACTTGTAAACCATCCCCTTTGATCCTGGAACCTCAAAGCCTACCGCTGAGAAGAGGCAAGGGCAAGAACTGTCCGAATCGTGGTCATCCTCGCTGTCGGTGCAACGATATCCTCATAGTCGATGCCAGGTTGCTGAGCATAACCCTTAGCCACAAGTCTGGCTTTGTGTTTGTCCACCGACCCATCTGACGTATACTTGGTCTTAAAGACCCACTTGACACCAATGATTGACCGTTTTGATGGCCTTGGAACCAACTCCCAAGTTTTATTCTTCTCAATGGCATCTAGTTACATTTGCATGGGTGAAAGGGCTTCCTTTACGGAAGTGGGCTCTTTGTCCCGCATGATACGAGACATCAAAGCATAGTTTACGTGTAAGAGCTCCACTGAATGACTTTTGTCACAAACTCTATGTAATCTTCGAGGTTCGTCCTCTGTATTCCACTCGGACGGAAGCTCCGTAACACCTGACTCCCGAAGAGTGTCTAACAACCACCTGGAAATGTGGAGCCACACGGGCTCAACCTTCTCAACTGACCGAGGCTATCTAGCTGGAAAAATCGATTGGGAATCATCATCAAACTTGTCTGGGTCTCCAAGAAGTGGCGGCTTATCAATAGTGGAAGCTGGAACATGCTCATTAAAAACATCTTTGCTGATGACAATCTCATTCCGCTCTGGGTCATACAACCTGTATCCTTTGGAAAGAGAGTTATATCCCACAAAGACAAGCTTTTGGGACTTCGAGTTAAGCTTTCCCCTTTGCTTCCTTGGAATGTGAACATAGGCATCACTCCCAAACACACGGAAATGGGAGACATCTAGTTTCCTGCCAAAATAAACCTCAAATGGACTCATCTTTGGTACTGAAGTCGTTGGAGATCGGTTGTGGATATGGACAGCCGTAGCCACATCCTCTCCCCAAAGTGCACAAGGAAGATCACGATGCTCCAACATCGTCCTTGCCAGCCCTAGAGGCTAAAATAGGACACCAAACATGAAGCCATCAAGAAGGGAACACCCCCTATCAGCACCGGATGCTGAGTGAACTCCAAGAAGCTAGAGATGTCGTCCTCGATCAAAGATGAAAGACTGCAGAAACAAGCACCAAGAAAGCTCCACAAGCAATCTCCTCAGCAACTCAGCTACAAAAGCAACAGAACAAGCTGCTAGGTAAACCGCTCCTGTGGAAGAAAACAACCAAGTAGGCTACGACGTGCTGCTTCAAATAATGGTTCCAAACCCAAGTGTAAGAACACTCCTCGAAGTCGAATGTCGTGTATCCAAGCCTGGAGAAGGTATGAAAAACCTCAAAACCACCCAAGATCAGATCCTGTATATAATCAATCTTGGGAGAAGCAAGCTGCTGCTCACTGGAACCCGCAAAAGAAATAGAGTCAATCTGCCCAACTTTGTACCAAGAGTAGCCAAATGGTGAAAAGCAGCATCCTCCGAAAAGGTCGGCATCGCAAGATGTAAAAACTTTGTAGATGGGGTCCATCTGCTCAAACTCCGTATCATGAGTTGCCCAATGCTGTACATGAGTACACGCCACTGAGGTGGGCATCACAAGATGAAAGGACTCCACATCCCCCTCTGAAAAAAATGGCGTCGAACTGGTACAAGCCCAACCTGATTCTAATCCAAATCCAAAAAAACTCTGGAAGTACCACTGTGCCTCGGACACGGTTAGCAACCACAGATCCAAAACATCCCGTTGGGTCCAAAAAACCATCCTCCAAAACAACAAACCTGCAGAACTGGTAGGGGGAGGGGCTGTCACGATTGTGACTAACTCTCTTAAACTCTCCTTAATTACTCCTTAATCCCTTATTAGCTGAAAGGACACCTGTGAAGGGTCACACCCTTACACATGGGTCACTATCAAAGGACATGTCTATTCATTAAAAGACACATCCAAGTCCAAAGGACTTAACCGTTGAGTCAAGAGCCACACCCCTTCCCAGGGATGTGTCTCTTCACTTGTACCCTTTCGGCCTCTATTTAAGAAAGGCCCCTGTCTTAATGCAAATAACTCAATCTTTCTAAAAGCATTTGTCTTATGTTTATTAATTAAGTCTTAATCATGTTAATAAAGCTATAAAAACTTTATAGTGGTATCAGAGCAAATTTTTTTTCCTATCGGTGGGTTGTGAAGCCCTCACCCTCTCCGCGGCACTCCCTCGTCCACCCCTCTTGTTGGTGTTGTATGGACAGAGCCTCATCACCCTGAAGCCTCTACATCAACATCTCCTCTCATGGCAGAACCTGTTGACATACCAGCCCCTCCGGAATGGCAGTCAGCTTTGCAGCAACTCGAACAGCAGTTCCAACAGCAACTCCAGGAGTCTATGGCATCCTTGGCCTCTCAGATCCAGCAGCTTCACACGGATCGCCACTCCTACACAAGTTCCGTACCAGCAGCAAATGTTTCAGCAACAGTACCAGCAGATGAAGATGTCATTCCTTCCGAGGTAGAAGGCGACGACCTTAAAACTCTTTATCGTCTTTTCCAAGCCAGTAAAACAAAGAAATTGGATATTAAACCCCCTGACTCTCATGGTGGTCAGCGCAATAAGCACATCTTAGACCAATGGCTCTACAAACTACAGTTATACTTTGAAATCATGACCCTTTCTGACTCCAAAAAGGTGGTTTTTGCGGTATCCCTCCTCAAAGACACTGCTTTATTACGGTGGCAACGATGACAGTACGCTGGAAAAACGGTTACAACGTGGGAAAAATTCAAGCGGGTCCTCCGTAAGCAGTTCATACCTACCAATGCGGATTTCCAAGTCCGTACTCGCTTACGCCATCTGGACCAAACTAGTTTCTTGGCCTCTTATATCTCCCAGTTCACCAACTTGATACTGGAGATTGATTCTTTGTCCCCAGCGGACGAACTTCATGCCTTCGTTGAAGGGCTTAACCCCACACTGTGTGCCGATGTTCAGAAATATAACCCTGTCGATCTTGCCGATGCCATACAATATGCCGAGCGTGTTGCAGACATTAATTCTCGAAATTCGGCCTCTTCCGGTCGAGCTAATGACTTTCAGAAAGCCAATGGATCTCGTATGAGCCGAGATAGTCGCAGAGAGTCATCTGGCTCTTCTACCTCCCGGCCTAATCCCCAATGGAATAATTCTCAACACCCTCGCCGATCAGAAGGATCGTCCTCTTTTCGGTTCCGACGTTCTCACTCCTTCCAACCACGCAGTTCGGATCGTGGACGGGACCAAAGACGTGACCAATCTCGCAATCCTTGTCCTTTACTGTTCCTTCTGGACGGGATCAACAAAAGATGGGATTGTGCACAATTTGTAATGGACCTCATCGTTGGTTTGAGTGTCCCAAAAGACCAACCCATCGACAGAATTCTAATGCTGAACCCCCCACTTCTGAGGAGAAACCCCTAGTTGCTGACAAAGGAAAGCGTGCAGTTAATCACCATGCCATTGCACATGCTTTAGTAATTACCGCTACTGCTACAGCACAAACTGCCTCTTCACCGTTGCCTCAGCGGTCTACTCAGGTTTTGGTTCTTCAAGGTTCTATTTCCAGTCACCCTATTCAGGTGCTCATTGACAGTGGGTGTTCTCATAATTTTGTGGGAACCACCTTGACTCAGAGATTGAAGATTTGGACTTCTCCAAGTAATGTTGTTTATGAAGTAGAGCTTGTCGATGGTTCCACATCCTCGTGTAACACCATTGCCAAACACCTCTCCTTTCGAATTCAGCACTATCGTGACAAATTGGATTTCCAAGTCATGAATTTGGCACATTATGATATGATCCTTGGTCAAGAATGGTTGTATCAATATGATCCCCTGATCAGTTTCCGGAACCATTCTATACAATTTGCTCAAAATGGTATGCTTGTGGCTCTCAAAGGAATCAGAGACCAACCTTCTACGCCAACCCTTTTAGCTCTTCAAGTGAAACGGTGGGTCCGCAAGAGTGGCACTTTTAATGGTCTATTCAGCCAACGACCCTCCCGAGGACATAGATACAAAGGTGATGTATCTCAGACAACCTTTCTTTGCTCCATACTTGGATCTTTTTCCTCAAGAGCTTCCTGCGGTCCTCCCACCTCGTCGACCAGTCGACCATGCTATTGATATTCTTCCTGGCAGTGCTCCACCTACTCGAACTCCATATCGAGTTTCTTTTACGGAATCTCAAGAGATACAGCGACAACTTACTGAACTTTTGGAGAAAGGACATATTCGACCAAGTAAAAGTCCTTTTGGAGCTCCAGTGCTTTTGGTGAAAAAGAAGGATAAGTCTATGCATCTTTGCATCGACTATCGTGCCATCGTGCCCTTAATAAGTTAACTATCAAGAATAAGTATCCTCTTCCACGCATTGATGAATTGTTTGATAAATTGCTCCATGCAAAGGTCTTCTCCAAAATTGATCTTAAGTCTGGATATCATCAAATTCGCATTCGCGAAGGTGATGAATATAAGACAGCTTTTCGCACAAAATATGGTCATTATGAGTACCTGGTCATGCCATTCGGGTTAACCAATGCCCCTGCAACCTTTATGAGTGATGAATGATCTTTTTCGTCCTTTTTTGGACAAGTTCGTCATTATTTATCTTGACGATATCTTGGTGTTCAGTCGTAATATGGAAGACCACAAGGCACATCTTAAGATGGTGCTTCGAGACAATGCTCTTTATATTAATCCAGGCAAAAGAGAATTCTTCAAGACATCCTTGGAATACCTTGGACATGTTGTTTCCGTGGATCCAAAGAAAATACAGGTTATTGTCAATTGGCCAACTCCCACAAACATCCATGATGTTCATTCTTTTCTGGGACTTGCCAACTTCTATCACACAAAGGTTCATCGATTTTCCGAAATAGCTGCTCCTCTCACCGAACTTTTAAAGTCCGCTCCTGCATTCCAATGGATTGAAGCCGCAACACAAGCTTTTGCAAATTTAAAGACAGCTTTGACAACAACTCCTGTCATGGCTATTCCAGATCCTACTCTCCCCTTTGATGTTTACACGGATGCTTTCGATATTGCCACTGGTGCTGTCTTAATGCAACAAGGACGTGCTATTGCGTTTGACAGTCATAAGCACTTTGCAATTCAAGGAAGATACCCGGTATATGACAATGAATTTTTAGCTATTGTTCATGCCTATCGTGCATGGAAACATTATCTCCTTGGTGCGGATTCAGTGGTAAAAACAGATCATCATTCTTTGAAATATATCTTCACGCAGCTAGTTATGAATGTTAGGCAAGCACGTTGGGTCGAATTCTTAGCCAATTTTCATATAATAATTGAGTATGTTCCTGGTCTTACTAATGTGGTTGCGGATGCCCTCAGTCGTATGCTGTCAGCTTCGGTCTTGGCTATTTCTATAGTTGAAATGGATATACCTCAAAGTTTCAAGGACCGTTATTCAAAAGATTGTGATTTTGGAAATGCATTTCGAATTCTCAATTCTCAGAATGCAACTCGTTCCGACTTAAAGATTTATGGAGCATATACAATAGTGGATGGTTTATTATATTATCAGGACCATATTTGTGTACCTCATGATACTCATGTTCAAAGAGTATTGGTGAAAGAACATCACGAGGTCACTTATGCTGCACACCCAGGCATCAACAAGACTTATCGTCTTTTGATAGCTACATACTATTGGCCTCAAATGAAGCAAGATGTTATTAAGTTTGTTACAGTGTGTCTCTCATGCCAAGGTATGAAAGCTAGCAGACAAGTTTCAGCTCGTCTTCTTCAACCACTTCCAGTTCCCAATGAACGCTGGGAAAGTATTAGTTTGGATTTTATCACTTCATTGTCACATTCTTCTAAAGGCAATACACAGATTCTTGTGGTGGTTGATAGATTTTCTAAAATGACACATTTCATCCCGTGCAAGAAAGCAGCCCAAGCTTCAGATATTGCAGTACTGTTTATACAGTATATCTTCAAACTTCATGGATTGCCAAAATCTATAGTTTCGGATCGAGATCCAAAGTTTACAGGACATTTTTGGACTTCGATATTCAAGTCTCTTGGTACAAATTTACTCTATAGCTCTGCTTATCATCCTCAGACAGATGGACAAACGGAACAAGTTAATCAGATTCTGGAAGAAATGCTGCGACATTATGTTCAGTCTCGTTCAGTCTCGATTAGCTCCATGGGAAGAATATTTACCTTTGGTGGAATTTGCTTATAATAATTCTTATCATTCAGCTATTGGAATAACACCTTTTCAAGCAACTCTGAAAGGACACCTGTGAAGGGTCACACCCTTACACATGGGTCACTATCAAAGGACATGTCTATTCATTAAAAGACACCCCTAAGTCCAAAGGACATAACCGTTGACTCAAGAGCCACACCCCTTCCCAGGGATGTGTCTCTTCACTTGTACCCTTTCGGTCTCTATTTAAGAGAGGCCCCTGTCTCAATGCAAATAACTCAATCTTTCTATCAGCATTTGTCTTATATTTATTAATTAAGTCTTAATCATGTTAATAAAGCTATAAAAGCTTTACAGGGGCATCCTCAGAAGCATCACAAAGAGAGGCAGAGGTAGACTCCTCACAATGAGGAAGGGAAGCAGGAATATAAACTGCAGTGGTAACAAAGTCCTCAAAAGCATCATTGAGACCAGAAGATTGTTCCATAGGTAGAATTAGATCCCAAGAATCAGCAACAAATAAATGATCCATGTGAAAGGATCACATCTCAAGGGCAAAACACCCTCCTTTCTCTGCATGCAAACATTGCAAAGAACACAGGCTCGGACAAAATAAACTTTGCTGAGGATCTCTGAAAAGATCACTACTCTCCTCCAAATTCTGTGAACTCCTGTCATAGAAAAAAATTCTCCACAGACACAAATCAGCTCCCGAAACTGATCCTCAAGTGAAGTAGCTGGAGATGGGCTCCCTCTGAGTGTAGAAAACTCCTTTGGGAAGAAAAATGCAGCCAAAACACTGCTGTCCAGCAAAAAACAGCACTCCACCGCCAACAGAAGGCAAGGAACATGAAGAAACTGGGTATCTGTGAAGGCCATGAACAAAACACAGGTATAGATGCTCCAGCCACCTGTAGAAAAACACAGCACACTAGGTACTGCTGCCCTGAAAACAGTGTAAAAAACAGGTAAGAAGGAAGTCTCAGGAGGTCAAACCGGCTATGGATGACCACGGGCTGCTGAGAAGAAACGCCTGGATTAGCAATGCTGAGAAAAAACGCAGATCTGTCCACCTTGCTGAAAATGCAAAAACGCAGGAGGGAGAGGAGGGAGCATCCAACACTGTTCTTCACCGGCGCTGTGATACATGATAGAATGTGCAGCGTGAAACCGATCCCGTCAAGTGGGAAGGACTCCGTTGGACACCCACACGCTTAATAGCACAACTTTTAAACCACAAATTTGAAATGGACAACTATAAAACAACTTGAATTTAAATGAACAGAAATGGAAAGATGGACACCAGCACTGGGGCCGGAACGGGCCGACCCCCCCCTCAATATATGATATATTTATTGGGAGTATTTTAATGAATACAATGCTCCATGGGTTCTGAGAACCAGATAATGTCCATGTACATATGAAAACAGTACCAAACAAATAGGCTCGGATTTCGATGAAGAAAACTCGAAGCAGAACGACCACTAGTGTGGTCCAATCTCTACGGTCCTGTGCTTTCACTGGACTCCGCGGAGAGCGCCTCACTGGTGTCCGAGACCACGCACAAACAGGCGCTCTCGTACTAACGCCTGGCTCTCCCGATCTCAGCACCTTTGGACCGAGGTTCGCCAATACAGCTTGGACAACCCGGCACCGAACGGGTGTTGGCCGAGCGGGATGAATCTTTTTATCAGATTTAAACATATAATACTTTACTCAAATCTGGAAATCACTTACTTGAAGATGGTTGATAGAAAAAAACCAATACCCGGATGTGTCCGTGTAGAGGGGTAACCACCTAGTGGAGGATACCAGGGATGCAGCCACCTGAAAGATGGTGGCAGGAGCCGCCTGTGGGGATGGTATAATCACTTTGTATGAGAGAAGGGCAGCAGCCACTGTGCCGAGGAGGCAGCCGCCTAGAGAAAATACCTGGTGTGGATAGCCGCCGGCTGGAGCACAGCCTGCTGTTGGTGGACAACGTCCTGAATGCAAAACACCACTTGTTGGAGATGTACACGTAGCCTGCTCTGGTGATGGATACCCAGACGGCTGCTGTGCAGCGCAGCAACTAGTGGTGCAGCTGCCTGAGGGAGAAACGCCGTAGGCTGGTGATCATGCGCACAGCCACCTGAAGTATAAATAGCGCAGCCTGGCAGCCTGCGCAGCCTGTATGGGAGATGAAGTTTGTGCAGTAGTTTTGGATGCGGGTGGAGCGCACAACCGCCTGGATGTGCAGTTCAGTAACGCTTGGTTGCAGACTGCGTAGCCCGCCTGTAGGAGTGGAGGTGGTGTAGGCGCAGCCACCTGCAGTAAGTACAGCCGCCTGTACTGGAGGAAAAACAGAAGTGCAGTATACTTAGCAGTCGCCTAGGTTGCCATGAGGAGGAGCAGCCTGAAGGAGCCGATAACGATGGCCGGTTGTTTTCTCTTACGAAGGATGGTGGAAGAGTTCGCCCGGTACTCTCTACGCTAGAGGAGAAGACTTTTTAATAAAATTTAAAGTGAAGATAACCTTAGTGATACCCACGCATGCATGTGGGGGATTAGTGGGGGTTGGTGACCATGCCCACCCCCACACTCACTTAAAAGTGGGGCTCCCCACCTTGGCCCCAAAGTGGGTGCCCACTTTTAAATAAGTGTGAACACCTAACCTTATAAATCAAAGGGTTAGAATATAAAACATTAAAACAACATGTACCATATACTTACCACCTGTTCACATGCACTGAAACTTGTCAGAATACAGGGCAGACTTCACGACTCACTGGCAGGCGTCCCCGCTCAGTAAGTAACACGTCAGGCAGGCAAACACACAAATACATGTCATGCGAAAACAGTTTCAAGCATGCAAATCATGTGTGCATGTGCAAATAGTAACATGGACATATCTCCCGTTCATGGAACATGTACAAAATATCTGTCGGCACAAAACTGGCACGACATAAAAACATAAAAACCTGGTCTTCCTATGGAGTGACAGTCCCATAGGTAAGACACAGTTCCAGGCACGAATTTCCCCATGGTGTGACAGTCCCATAGGTAAAACACGGCACGAATACTGGCTCTTCCATGGCGTGACAGTCCCATGGATCGAACACAGTCCAGGTCATACACGGGTGGCACTGATCTGGCTCCCGTCCATACGACACCATCTTGCTAACACACGGGTGGCACCGGTCTGGCTCCCGTCCATGTCAGCAAAATACTGGCCTCTTCACATGAGACACCGGCCTGGCCTCAAGTGAACGAGACGCAAAAACTAGGAATGGACCAAATGGTCGGCCAATTGGTGACATCCCCCCGGGCTTCTAAAGAGTTGACCTCAACTTAAAAGCCTCAAGATATGCCTGCAACAATTGCGGATAAGCTGCAAAATAATCCTCATTTACCCATTTGGCATCAATAGGCAAATAATTCTTAAACTTCACAAGGTATCTCCTGGAAAGCTTTCCTGCAGGTAGCTTTCTCTCCTTGTGAAAAACAATCTGTTCTGGCTGGAGGATCTCCTCAAGCTCTTCAATTTCTGGCGGATCTTCTGTGACAGGCTTATCAGGATCTGGCCCCACATATTTCCGAAATAGACTCACATGAAAAGCATTGTGAATCTTCTAATGACTAGGTAAAGCAAGCCTGTAGGACACTTCATTGATCTTCTGAATCACTTTGAAGGGTCCATAATAGCGAGGAGAAAGCTTAGGATATGATCCTTCTCGTCCTGGCCTCTTCCGAAGCCTAGCCTTCTCAAATTTCAGCAATACCCAATCACCTTCTTTGACTTCCATGTCCCTTCTATGCTTGTCAGCAGCCATTTTATGCTTATCCTGAGATCTTGCAATGGATGTCCGCACCTGACCAAAGGCAACATCTAAGTCACGAACATATTCATCAGCTGCAAAAATCTCATCCTTTGTACGAAGGATGGGTGGCAAGACCACTCTGCCATAAATAATCTCAAACGGAGCCTTTCCTGTGGAAGCATGGATCGTATTGTTGTAAGCAAACTCAACAAGTGGAAGATACTTCTCCCATGCACTCTTTTGATCTGCCACATAACATTTCAACAAATCCAACACATCTGAATTCGCAGCTTCACTTTGGCCATCCGTTTGGGGATGATAAGCTGATGAAAACTCAAGCTTAGTACCCATATTATCAAACAAAGCCCTCCAAGTCCTGGGATCTCTATCCCCAACAATGGATTTAGGCATACCATGATGCTTGAAAATATTAGCAAGAAAAAGCTTTACCATATGATCAGCTTTGATGGTTTTCTTGACGGGCAAGAAGTGAGCTTGCTTGCTAAACCTGTCCACAATAGTCCAAATAGCATCATTCCCATGCTGGGATCTAGGCAAATCCATAATAAAATCCATCGTGATACTTTCCCAAGGTTGCGAGGGAATAGGCAATGGCTGAAGCAAACCTGGAGGCTTTTGCCTGTCAAATTTCACCTTTTGGCAAGTGATACATGCACGCACATAAGCCTCAATGTCTTTACGCATGCTTGGCCAAAAGAAATACCTCTGAATCATGCGAGTAGTAGGCATAATACCTCTATGACCAGCATATGGTGGAGCGTGACATTCGTCCATAACCTTTGAACGCAAATCCTTCACCACACATAGGCAATTATCCTTCATGAGATAACCCTCGTTGATAACATAAGAGGCATGTGAATGACCAGCTATCAAATCAGTCCAAATATGGCAAAAATCAGCATCCAAATGATACAAATCTCTCATAGCAGATAGATCTCCATGAGAGGCCACTGAGACTGCAGCAATATAAGGCCTCCTAGATAGTGCATCGGCCACGACATTTTTCTTTCCTGGAGTATGCACAATCTGAAAATGAAACATGGAAAGAAAATTTGCCATTCTCATCTGCTTCTCTGAAAGCTTGGTTTGAGATAGAAAGTATCTCAAGCTTTGATGATCTGTCTTGACTACAAATTCAGCCCCAAGAAGGTAATGTTTCCATATCTTTAAGGCGTGAATTACAGCCAAGAGCTCTTTCTCATAGATATCCATATGAAGCTCAGCATCATGCAAACGACGGCTCTCGTATGCAACTGCATGCCCTTCTTGATTTAGGACAGCTCCTATGCAATCACCACAAGCATCACATTCAACCACGAATGACTTGTGCAAGTCAGGAACAATCAATACTGGACCACATATGATCGCATGCTTGAGCTGCAAGAAAGCATCCTGTTCCTTTGAAGTCCATTTGAAAACAGTTTTCTTCTTCGTGAGATCATGTAGAGGAGTGGCAATCATAGCAAAATGCCTTATGAAACGCCTGTAATACGAACATAATCCCAGAAAACTACGTACTTGATGTACGTTTTGCAATTCGGGCCAATTCCGAATAGTCTCTATCTTTGCAGGATCCATTGTAACTCCATCCTTGGATACAATATGTCCCAGATAATGAATTTCTGAAAGGAAAAACTCACTTTTCTTGGCATTGACGAAAAGTTTATGCTTCCGCAACTCTTTGAACACTGTGAGCAAATGAGTTCTGTGTTCCTGCTCATTCTTGGAGAAAACCAAGATATCATCAAAGAAGACTCCTGTAAACTTGCGATGGGATCGGAATATCCTATCCATCATACGATTAAAAGTAGCAGGAGCATTGGTGAGACCAAAAGGCATTACCAAGAATTCATATAATCCGAAGGCTGTCCTGAATGCAGTCTTATGGACATCTTGTGGCACCACGCGTATCTGGTGATAACCACTCTTCAAATCAAGTTTGCTAAAGCAAGCTGAACCATCAAGCTTATCCAAGATATCATCAATACGTGGAATAGGAAATCTGTTCTTGATGGTAAGCTTGTTCAAAGCTCTATAGTCCACACACATACGGAATGATCCGTTCTTCTTTTGAACAAGAAGCACAGGAGAGCAGTAAGGTGAGGAACTGGGCTGAACCAAACCTTTCTCTAAAAGCTCGTTTACCTGCTTCATAATTTCTTCTTGTTGTGCAGCACTCACTCGGTATGCGGGTTTGTTAGGTGGAGAACTACCTGGCACAAGATCTATGCGGTGATCTTCGGGCCTTTGGGGAGGTAATTCACCTGGCAACGAGTCAGCAAAACAGTCTTTGAATGCATTAAGAAAATTCAGCCTATCATTAGTCATAGCATCCACATTTTGATGATTTGGCACAAGACTATCACGCACAAAAACCAAGTACGCTGAAAGACTCTTTTTCATTGCTTTATTAATTTGGATGTGTGATACAACTGGGATAGAATCCCCTTCTTTGCCAGCATCAATAAAGTGCATGCGGCCTTTATGCATAAAAGAAATCATATTAGACTTGTAGTCTTTACGGGGCTCAAGCCTATGGTGCCACGGCTTGCCCAACAATACATCACATCCATTCAAAGGAGCAACTAGGAAATGCTCATTATCAAGGTAGCCTTGAATATGAATACGCAACTTCCCAATCAAAGGGGTAACCTGCACCTCTTTGCCAATAAATGCAGCTTCAGCTTCAATCTGAGGTCCCATATTTTCAACCTCAATACCCAATGCAGCTGCCATTTGCATAGAGATGAAATTGTCAGTTGCACAGTCATCAAACATGAATAGTGCGGGCTGATCCTTGATTTGCCCCCAAGCCTTGCAAACCATACGCTCTTTTGCATCATGACCTGTATTACCTTGCACATCAGGAACTGCATGAACATTTGCTTTGGTGTGCTTGTCCTCGTGCTTTGGTTTACGATCTAGGCATTGTCGGAACATGTGGTCTTTGCTACCACAAGAAAAGCATTTTCCATCCTTAGCATATTGCTCTCTTTGCTCCGGAGTTAATCCAAATTTGTTCTTTCTTGGGCCCTGTTCTTTAGATGTGTAATTTTCAGCTTTACCACCCTTGTAAGGCTCCCGGAAGTTCTTTTTAGATGGCTGTCCGCCCTTTTGCTGATTTGGGGCAGCCTTGTCCTTCGCCTTGGAACCTCCTTGATCCTGCTTGATCTTGAGCACCAATTGCTCTGTAGCAAGGGCATAAGCTGTGAGTTGCTGCAACGTATGTTTTGGGTGCAATTCAATACCCGATCTATATGCAGGTTGCAATCCAGAACGAAACTTCCTCTTTCTTTCATCCTCAGAGATTAGCATGAAGGGAGTCACTTCCAGCAACACTTTCCAAAATTTGTTAACATACTGTTGCACACTCTCATTGTCTTTTTGTTCCAGCCTATCCCACTTTTGAGTGAGAGTTTGCTCTGCATTGGGTGGCAAGAACTGAGCATAAAATCTATCTTTGAATTCCTTCCAAGTAGAAATGGGATCCTTGGTCGGTGATCCACCAATGGGCAGCAGTGCCTTTCAGAAACATGCTAGCATGGCGCACCTTCGACTTTTCTGTAAAGTCCTCATCCCTAAAAGCAATGTCGAACTGTGCCACAAACGCTAACACCTTAGAGGCATCATGTTCACCATGAAAGACATCAAATTTGACAGATTTATCACCTGCTTTGAACTCCTTGAGCTTCCTGGCATGAGGCTCATGGTCCTCTCTTTTTCTTTTCCCCTTATCCAACGGGGTAGCCTTGTCTGCATGGGCTCCATGGGCCGTCATAGAAGCTTCATGGGGCACGGTGGCATGTGCTCCACGAACTCGAAGCTCAGATGCATGTGACTTATCTGCATATGGCATGGTCTCTCCATGAGACAACTCAGAAGGCAAAATTTTTCTGGAAGTAGACCTGTCACCATGAAGTACATGTCTTGCATGCATGTGACTTTCGTGCCCTCCATGAGCACTGGCATACATAAATCTGTCAAGCTTAGTGCCTTGTGGAGAGGATGCATGACGAGAGGTGACAGTCACCTCTTCCTTTTGCATAAAAGATTTCAGCCTCTGGGATGCAGGATCTCCATGCTTCAAACGAGGTGGATTTCTGAATTTCAGCTCTCCGTCATCCCCCTCTTTGATATCACCTTTGCGAAGGAGATAGGCAAGTGCCAACTCCCTTGGTTTCTTGCCCACTTCACGAGCCATTGATTCAAAGGTTACATCAACCATAGCATCAGCCTTCCTGGCTTCAATAGCACTTTGTAGATGGGGATCTTCATGCAAAAACTTTAATTCTTGCTCTTGAGCCTGCAAAAGTTTCTCATATGTTCCATTTCAGCCCTCATAGCATCAGGGTCTTGTTCAAGCATAACTGTCTTCCCTGGAGACAGTTGACCCTTGGATTCACTATCAAGAACCCTTTCAAGGGGCTTGTGCCTACCTCGCAGGGCATCAGACCCACGAGAAGCACTAGATGGACCCCTCGAATTTGGTACTTCCAAAGGGTTGCCTTGGCTGTCCATTGTGTTCAAAGTTTGCTAGAAGCGGGATGTCCAGTACACAGGTTCGTTTCCCCACTAGGAAGAGGGAAACAACCGTGCTCTGATACCAATGAAACCGATCCCGTCAAGTGGGAAGGACTCCGTTGGACACCCACACGCTTAATAGCACAACTTTTAAACCACAAATTTGAAATGGACAACTTTAAAACAACTTGAATTTAAATGAACAGAAATGGAAAGATGGACACCAGCACTGGGGCCGGAACGGGCCGACCCCCCCCTCAATATATGATATATTTATTGGGAGTATTTTAATGAATACAATGCTCCATGGGTTCTGAGAACCAGATAATGTCCATGTACATATGAAAACAGTACCAAACAAATAGGCTCGGATTTCGATGAAGAAAACTCGAAGCAGAACGACCACTAGTGTGGTCCAATCTCTACGGTCCTGTGCTTTCACTGGACTCCGCGGAGAGCGCCTCACTGGTGTTCCGAGACCACGCACAAACAGGCGCTCTCGTAATAACGCCTGGCTCTCCCGATCTCAGCACCTTTGGACCGAGGTTCGCCAATACAGCTTGGACAACCCGGCACCGAACGGGTGTTGGCCGAGCGGGATGAATCTTTTTATCAGATTTAAACATATAATACTTTACTCAAATCTGGAAATCACTTACTTGAAGATGGTTGATAGAAAAAAACCAATACCCGGATGTGTCCGTGTAGAGGGGTAACCACCTAGTGGAGGATACCAGGGATGCAGCCACCTGAAAGATGGTGGCAGGAGCCGCCTGTGGGGATGGTATAATCACTTTGTATGAGAGAAGGGCAGCAGCCACTGTGCCGAGGAGGCAGCCGCCTAGAGAAAATACCTGGTGTGGATAGCCGCCGGCTGGAGCACAGCCTGCTGTTGGTGGACAACGTCCTGAATGCAAAACACCACTTGTTGGAGATGTACACGTAGCCTGCTGGTGATGGATACCCAGACGGCTGCTGTGCAGCGCAGCAACTAGTGGTGCAGCTGCCTGAGGGAGAAACGCCGTAGGCTGGTGATCATGCGCACAGCCACCTGAAGTATAAATAGCGCAGCCTGGCAGCCTGCGCAGCCTGTATGGGAGATGAAGTTTGTGCAGTAGTTTTGGATGCGGGTGGAGCGCACAGCCGCCTGGATGTGCAGTTCAGTAACGCTTGGTTGCAGACTGCGTAGCCCGCCTGTAGGAGTGGAGGTGGTGTAGGCGCAGCCACCTGCAGTAAGTACAGCCGCCTGTACTGGAGGAAAAACAGAAGTGAAGTATACTTAGCAGTCGCCTAGGTTGCCATGAGGAGGAGCAGCCTGAAGGAGCCGATAACGATCGCCGGTTGTTTTCTCTTACGAAGGATGGTGGAAGAGTTCGCCCGGTACTCTCTACGCTAGAGGAGAAGACTTTTTAATAAAATTTAAAGTGAAGATAACCTTAGTGATACCCACGCATGCATGTGGGGGATTAGTGGGGGTTGGTGACCATGCCCACCCCCACACTCACTTAAAAGTGGGGCTCCCCACCTTGGCCCCAAAGTGGGTGCCCAAAGGGGGTGCCCACTTTTAAATAAGTGTGAACACCTAACCTTATAAATCAAAGGGTTAGAATATAAAACATTAAAACAACATGTACCATATACTTACCACCTGTTCACATGCACTGAAACTTGTCAGAATACAGGGCAGACTTCACGACTCACTGGCAGGCGTCCCCGCTCAGTAAGTAACACGTCAGGCAGGCAAACACACAAATACATGTCATGCGAAAACAGTTTCAAGCATGCAAATCATGTGTGCATGTGCAAATAGTAACATGGACATATCTCCCGTTCATGGAACATGTACAAAATATCTGTCGGCACGAAACTGGCACGACATAAAAACATAAAAACCTGGTCTTCCTATGGAGTGACAGTCCCATAGGTAAGACACAGTTCCAGGCACGAATTTCCCTATGGTGTGACAGTCCCATAGGTAAAACACGGCACGAATACTGGCTCTTCCATGGCGTGACAGTCCCATGGATCGAACACAGTCCAGGTCATACACGGGTGGCACTGATTTGGCTCCCGTCCATACGACACCATCCTGCTAACACACGGGTGGCACCGGTCTGGCTCCCGTCCATGTCAGCAAAATACTGGCCTCTTCACATGAGACACCGGCCTGGCCTCAAGTGAACGAGACGCAAAAACTAGGAATGGACCAAATGGTCGGCCAATTGGTGACATCGCGAAAGAAGGGAAAGTGGAAACATAGGAGAGAGAGATGGAGAGGAAACACAGGTGAGAACCTGCTCTCAATATCATCATCCAAAGGAATACATGTCTCGAGCAAGAGGGGAAAAACCTCGTATGTGAGGGACTGCAACAAACAATGCTAAGCAAGTAGTGAAGAATGAGAGGCAAGCCAGCTATATATATGCCCAAAAGTAGGCAGCCGACCAGGGAATAAATCCTCCACGACTGGGAAAAATACCCAAGACTCCATAAAGTGGGGAATAATAGGGGAAAACATATGTGAGGGGTGACCAACCCCTCTAGCTAACATGGTCAGCCCTAGAGGCTAAAATAGGACACCAAACATGAAGCTAGCAAGAAGAGGATGATGTCTAACAAAAACCAAGGAATTGTTTGTGCTTTCATTTGTTTATTTGGCTTATGCTTGTGAGCATATTTGTGTATGTGTGCCAAGGGTCGGGGACTCCCGCTTAGACCCAAGGACGAGCATGTGTGCACATGTTTGTGTCTTGTGACATATAATGGGTGCGTGTTGATCTTGATAGAAAGAGAATCATGCTGGGAAACTCCTACCTGAGGGCGACTCCAGAGGTGCAAGGGATGGGAGTATCTACCAGAGGTCAAACCCAAGGTCACTCTGTGCGAAGGGTAAAAACTGTGAGGGCAAGATGCTCCCCAAAGCCAAGCACAAGAGAAGAGAAGGACATTCCGCATGAAGAACCATGTCTCAAGAGTCGAAGAGAGGAGAGCTAAGCTCACAAAAAGAAAGCAGAGAAAAGAAAGACCTAAGAGTTGAGGACAACTGTTTAATAAGTTGGGGGATGTCACCAAAACATCAAATTGACATGCAAAAATGCAGCGCGCGTACGCAAAAAAAGTTTTTTTTTTAAAAATGGAGTGGCGTTGATGACTTGGCAGTGATGTGTGAAAGGATAGCAACGCAAGGTCATCTTATAGGCTTGGAATGATGCGACTAGCTTTTGGAAAGCAAAAGATTAAAAGCTTCTTAAATACTAAAAAGAGAAGAGCTTTTATTATTAAAAAGATGCTTTTTGGACTATAAGTGAGTTTTTAAGTGCTTTTCTCAAGTGCTTTTGGGCAAGAACTATAAATTCAGCTATTCTCTCATTGTTGAGACACGTAAAAAGACGAGAGAGTTCTCTAGCTATAAGAATTTGTACACAAGACGACTCCAAGGATTTTTATCTAATGTAATGTGGAGGGGGGGTCGGCCCAAGGCTATTTCGATCCCTGGTGTGGTGTCTTCTCTCTGTACTCTTTTTCTATTTTCTCAAGGTTTTACGCGTGAAATTGTTGTTTTCTTGAAGATAAGCTAAGTACCGGTGCCACAGCCTGTTTCACCCTCTTTGCCACATCTAAAGCATTTCCCTTCTTTGCAGTAGACCTCTATTTGCTCATTGGTCAAGTTGTGTTTTCCTTTGTAGGAGTTCAGAATACCTCTCGGCTTCATGGGCTGAAACTTATTCGTGGAGTACTTATGCTTCTCAAGTACCGAAGACTTTTGATCTCCAATATTGGTCTTTTTCTTTGGTTCATCTACCATGTAGACCTTGGCAGCAAACTGAAGCTAAATGCATCAAATCTTGAACGGTATCATTCGGGCATGCATTCACAAAATCTTGAATGTTGTCATGCAAACCGGCCCGATAATTTTTGAACTTAGACTTCTCAGAAATCTCCTTAAAAGAAGTAATCTCAAGGTATGCATCCCAAAATTTCTTGTTGTAGTGATCAACTGTCTCACTTGTTTCCATTTGCAATCTTTCCCATGCAAGGTGCACATCATCATCAAACTTCTTAGGTAAAAACTGATCATAAAACAGCTTCTTGAAGTCTTTCCATTTCTTGGGAGTTATTTCCTCAACCATGAGTGTGCCTTCTGCAGGGCCGGGGGTTTCGTAAAACACTCGACCATTAATGCAATCAAACACTGAAATTGGCCACAGCCTTAAAAACATATGCCACTTAATCCACAAAACTGTGAAAGGGAGATGCGCAAAGCTGACACCACATAGAGGCCGGAATGGGCCGACCCTCC
Source organism: Cibotium barometz (assembly GCF_041138505.1). Taxonomy (NCBI): domain Eukaryota; kingdom Viridiplantae; phylum Streptophyta; class Polypodiopsida; order Cyatheales; family Cibotiaceae; genus Cibotium; species Cibotium barometz. The sequence continues at coordinate 28,282,253 of NC_141073.1, forward strand.
CCCCTTGGAGTATTTACACCCCCCCCTTGGAGTATTTTATTACCCGAGGAGAAAACATCATGTACAAGCTTTGAGGGCCTTACTCTCCCCATGGGAGACGCTGGATTATCCATATGCAAATTCCATAATACAGCCCAACACTAGGCAACCATGAAATTCAGCCGGTACACAAGCTGTATAATTGCCAAGCCAACAATATAAACCATATATCTCCGTGTGGGTATTGATTCCACGGGTCTTCATGCAATAGAGTTGGTACAGCAAGTACAACTCTCCATTCAGCCAGTACAACAAGTATAATGGCTGGTACAATAGGTACAATGGTTGGTACAATAGGTACAAGGGTTGGTAGAGCCGGTACAATGGCGAGTATAGCAGGTACAAGGGTCGGTACAACCAATACAGGGGCTGGTACAACAATTACAGGGGCTGGAAATTATAATAAAATGATTAAATATCCTTGCCTTCAGTATTTCTTTGCGATGGAAGCCTTCAAAACAGTCACCAACAGCCGGTATAGAAAGAAAGAAGCCATCATTAGGGCAGCTTGTAACGGGGGTAGAGGCTAGTGTGCAGCAAGAGAGCCTTTCTTAATGAAGAGAGAGGGCTCCAATTTATAGATTTGGGCCTCCCATAAGCTAAAATGGCAAGAAAAGGCTATAATGACAAGTGTAGAGCCACACAATAGTCGAAGTGACAAGTGTGAGGCCACTTGTGTCACTTTCATCCACTTTCTTGCCACATGTCCCATTTTAAGAGATGGGTTCTCCCATAATCTTTACCTTTAAAAATATCCCAACTGGTAGACCTTTTGCCAAATGTGCTTTGGCATGTCCTCTTGTTTGCTCAATTCCAAACGTAACGATGCAAACATAATTTCTATCGGAGGTGGACCAAAAATAATAACCCTCCTAGATTTTAGGAGTGTGATCCTTTGTATTCCAGGATAATCCTCCATTCCCAAAGCTTGTACTTTCCAAATATTTAGATGTCCTGGAGTCCACCAGATCCCTTTCTTACTTAGAGAAATGTCCAAGCTGGTGACAATGGGTGCACCCCACCATGCATTGGCTGTCTCAGTAAGATGTAAACTAGCCATGCGAATCTTGGATGACTCCGAATAGTTTTCGGAACCAAAAGTAATATCAAATTGGTGGATAAAAGTGAGGGCTTTGTATGTGTAATCATAAGCTCCATCATATGCTGGTGTAAACCGCACCCTCCTTCCTCCTTTGAACTCCTTAGCTTTGTGCTACCTTTATTCCCTTTTTTTTTTCCATGCCGTGGAGAGGGTGACGTGGAAGGGGAAGAAGAAGAAGAAGAAGAAGAAGAAGATGACGATGATAAGGAAGATGAAAGGCTTGATGAAGAAGATGGGCTCTTGGACCTTTTGGCACTATGTTGGCTTTTCCCACCATGAGAGTGGGCTGATTTGGAATGGCTTCTCTTCCTTCCACGAGAAGGTGGAGGACTGGGTCTTTGAGGGAGATCACTTTGATGAAGACATTTGATTTTCAGCCGCAGCCTCCTTTGTTGGTTTGCCCATCCCCTTTCTTCATTTGCTTAATCTTCTTAGATAGTTGTTCAAAAACTCTCATCAAATCAGGATCTTGGAGAATAGTGTCCAAATTGGTAATAGTTTCTTTGACCATGTTGGTTCTTGGGTTTTCTTGGGTTTGCTCTCCACTTTTGGTGGCTTGGTCCTTTTCTTGATGGTGAGCGCTTCACATTGCTTGAAGAAAAAGCAAAAAGCACCGCGTGTAAAGATCATTATCCCTCGTAGGAGAGAGAGAACCTTCGCTCTGATACTAGTGTAAGGGGCCTTCGTAAGGGCTGTGGCACGGGTACTTAGCTTATCTCCAAGAAAACAACAATTTCACGTGTAAAACCTTGAAAAAATCTGAAAATAAACAAAAGAGAGAGAGTAGAGAGAGAACACACCACACTGGGAGTTTGAATAGCCTTGGGCCGACCCCCCCCCCCTCTCCGAGTTATATTAGATAAAACCTTGAGTACAAGTTCTTAGAGCTAGAGAGCTCCCTTGTCTTTTTACATGTCTCAACGATGAGAGAATAGCTGAATTTTTAGTTCTTGCCCAAAAGCACTTTAAACTCACTTATTGCCCAAAAATCATCTTTTTAATAATAAAAACTGTTCTCTTTTTAGTATTTAAAAAGCTTTTAATCTTTTGCTTTCCAAAAGCTAGTCGTATCATTTCAAGCGTGTAAGGTGGCCCTGTGCTGCTATCCTGTCACATGTCAGTGCCACATCACCATCGTCACTTTTTTTGGGTTTCAACGTATATTTTGATGCTTTGGTGACATGGAACTCCCTTCTTGCTGGTCTACAAATTTCCTAATGGAGTTCCCCTCCTACTTGGCTTCAATGACTCTCCCTTAGCTTCAAGCTGAGGGAAAGTCCTTTCTTGCTTAGCTTCCAGCTCCCTACCGTTAATTGTACTTGTAAAGTGGTGGTGTAGGCTCAATTAGAAGAGGTTGAGCAAATGCACTTTGGCTTGAGACAAGTGGCCTCCCGTCACACCTTCATGTTGGGGCTATGGGTGACCTGGCTTTTTTTCGGATTTGGAGCTACAAGCTCCCTATTTTTAAGGACTTTGCCTGAGAAGGCCCTTGAAACTGTGACTTGTGGCTCACGGGTTTGAAGCAATGACTTAGGTTCTCTTGGTTTTTCCATGATTGAACTTTATCTCCATGTTTTGTGCCAATGAGAGTGCATCGGCCAATGTCTAGGGACAAAGACTATGGACCTCCGCATAGAAAAGTACTTAATTGGTTTGTGTTGATGCAATCACAGACCTAATTGAGTGACCCTGTTGGTAAAGGCGAGGATAGGCTAGCAGAACTGGTCGTAGACCCCCAGAACTTGTCCTCAAGTCCGTCTTAAGTATTTGGGGGGAGCACAAGAAATGTGCCTTGAGATCCTCCTCAGATTTGGACCACTAGTAGGTAGCAGCTGTGGGGATTCGGAGTCTCATGTGTGTGAATCCTTGTTTGTGTGTGCGTGTGCGTGTGTATGTGAACAGCCTCTAAAGGGGTTATTGTTCTAGTTGCACTGTGAACACACTCTTGTAAGTTAAGAGGTGGTTCTCACACATCACAATACCACACTCATAAGAGTGGGTTAACACACAGGTAAGACGTGGATTCCCAACAGTCTTTTGGTGGGCTTAAACTGTTACTGAATGATCTTCAAGCTTATTAAGGTTGTCCCAACAGTCTAAATGCTCTCGCTATGTACATATGTGAGAGAGAGAGAGAGAGAGAGAGAGAGAGAGTAATATTAACGTCTTTAAAAGACCGAATCTGTAATGAAAAAAGAAGAAGTAATATTAACGTTTTCAAAAGACCCGATGGATCTATGAGACCAAAAGGCAGCACAATGAATACATGAACACTGAATCATAGAAAACTGAAAGAAAACTATCTATTCCTTGATAATATGTGAGTACAAGATACAGATATGTCATGAGCTCATGTGGGTACAATGAGAGAAAGCAAATACATCATGGGCTCATGTGGGTACAATGAGGACAACAGTAGGGACTCGGGAGACATTATCATCATTTATCAAGAATGTCCAAAATGGGTGAATGGAGACCTCCTGGATATGGAGGTCCGCCTCACTGGGCCACACACGCACGCACACACACACACACACACACGGAGAGAGGTTTAAAAGCTTCATTTATCAGGTGGATCGAATGGCATTGGCAAAAATGAAGGGTCTGAAAAGAGAGAGGCAAGAATCGTCTACTGCACCTGAAGTTGGAAGGGCTCCTACACTTGCTCTTGGTTTATCTTCGAAGAAGCAGCGCAAGGATTAAGATGAGAGTCTTCATCATTATCAATGTATAGTTTGATATTTTTCTGCTCATATAGCTCATGCATTGAGGCAGGCTATCTTCCAAGAAGTCTATGTCCTACAGTTTGTATTTCCTCTAATGTCAATCCTAATGGTATGCAGGAGTGAATGTTCGCAAGAAACTGGGGGCCAACATCTTGTTGTTTGGCACACCAACTCGCACTTCCATAACTGGTGGGTATACAAAGACTGGCTGAACTGTTGTTTGGCCCTTCGAATTTCAATGGTTTTTTCTTTTGCTACTGGTCTTTAAAGAAGCTTCAGTAGGATACCCTTCTGTGCAGGGATCAAGGAGTGGATTATGTGCATTTAGTCATTTCTTTTTCGAGTTCTCTTGCTTCTAGCTTGGTCGTTTTGTAAGGCAAATTTTGCATGGTCATGGAGACAGTTAATGCCACTGGCGTTTTCTTGTGGTTATATTTGTTCATGTGAGGATCTTTTTTGTAAATGCAGGGCGCATAGTCTATAAGCTTTTAAACTGGGTTGTGGTGTTGTAATATGTGGTGTCTGTTAAAAGCTATTTGAAAACTAGAGAATGCTTTCCCACTGCATAGCAAATTGTAGTTCCTCCTCTTTTTTGTTTATTTTGTTAGTCCTTTTTACACAAATACCAAATACTTGGCAAATGCGTGGCACAATGGTGTATTCCATCTGGAATAGGTCATCATTTGTAGAGCATTTCTGGAAATTGTTTATTCAACGATGGCTTCTGCAATTGAGAATTTATTTGTGATTCTGTAAAGTTCAAACTTTAGAAAAACTCATGTGTAGCGTTAATGTCACCTATTGTGGCATTGGTAGTTCTTCATGTGGGTTTAATATGCCTTCTAAGACTCTTGTAGTAAATATAGTGACCTCAATGCCAACCATCTGGCACCGGCAGTTCATATGTGGGGTTTGTGTGCCAAATTGAGCTAGTTGAGTCGTGCTTTGTAAATGGTTGAACATGGTGAAGGAAAGGAAGTTGCAAAGTGGGCACTCCACGAGCTTTCATTTGTTTATGCATGGCCAGTCCCCCATGGTTTTCTGTTGAGTAATGGAAACTCTGCCATCCTCTTGGCCCTTTTCTTCCTTATGGGCGACTTCAAGTTTGATTGAGTTCCTTGTCTTTTTTGTCTCAATGTAAGTTGAACAGTCGAGTGTGTATTTTGACTTTTGAGAAGCAGAGATTGTGTGCGGTGGGAATAGCTCTTCCATCTCCAGGGATAATGCATCCAAGTTTACGTTATGCTGGAGATTTAGCACCATCATCCATGTCCGGCAGCTTCAATATGTAAATGCTCCATGCTTTTGTTGACTCTTGCAGTCTAGCATTCGATAGACGTTGTCTAGCTGCTGAAGGAACAACCGTCACTTCAACACATTATATTGCGTAGTTAACTAGTTATCAATTAGTCTAACAAGCAACATGGTAGTGGTGCTGGACATGATGAATGAACTGGTGGCTTGCCGAGAATAGAAATAAGCTACAGTAGCTGCTATTTCCCAGTGATAGCTGCATAACTCTTTAACAAAATATGTTATCTAGGTTAAATATATAACATCGTTAGAGACTCCCCAAAAATTCTGTAACAACAGAGTAGCAAGCATGGACATACCCTGTATTAGGCAGATAGTTCTCCATCCATTGCCCTCCTCTTGCTGTTGCTAGATTCTTCCTTATATGTACTCATGGATTATGTGTTCTTAGGAGTTGACTGGTAAGTTTCTAAATTTAGGTTGTTAATTACATTTAATTAGGGAAGCGCTCAGACAATGAGCTGTTAGTGGTGTCAAAGAGGTGGGGACTATTGTGGGTATTGCAGCAACATCTTTAGAGCATATCACGAGATGATTCTAACCTACTATTGCCACCTTGTCATCTGTTGGTGTGCCACCTTCTGACTAGAAGGTTACATTTGTTTTTTTAAGCATGTGGCTTGTCTAGCTTACCTTGGCTGGTTGATCAAATAATCTAGCACTGGCTAGTTGATCAATGTGTTTTTCAGCTGTCTGGTCAACCTATATGATTACTTGTTAGACAGTTGGTCGTTCTAGATTTTGGCATTCAGCTCTTAGCCTTTGCCTTGTGTTTCTTATTCTTATCCTTCACGTCTCCTTCTGCCTTATCCTTAGTATTAGATCCATGAGAAACCTTTTCTCTATAATTCTTTCCCTTTCACCTAGCCATTTGAGAAAAGTCTACCCCTTCCTTCCACCAGTCCAACTCCTCAGCCTCTTTCTCGTGTTCCGTATCCTTGGCCTGTGGAGGACTTCTGCTCCAATGCACACAGATTCTCTAGATCTAAGTTAACCATCACTGGACTTACAAGACTCATATCAACACTTGGAGAGTCTTCGATGTTTGATTCTGTTTAGTTTCCCTTCGCTCTCTTATCTCCCTCGATATCAATCTAGCCAGTGGGATGTGGTCTCAACACATGCGACACTTTGGATTTAGACATGTCCCCATGATTTAAAAACCCTTGTTCTTACATATTTGGCATGCAAGCATTTGCCTTTAAATCTCGGATATTTTTCTTATAGACCTAGTTTAGAGTAAATTAAGTCCTCCGAGTTGAGGGATGCTGGCAAATTCAGCACCATCTTCTAGGGCCCTGCATAATCCTCATAACGTGTTTTTAGCCAAAGCAACTCATGGGTTGTGTGAGCTGCACCAATTGGGCCTACACCATAGTGTGAGCCAGACACAGCTTTTTGTTACCTTCCTCCTTGATCAAATTTCTTTCATTTTGTTATTGAGGTTAGCAGCCATGTGAAGTGACGAGGTTAATTGGCCTTTCTTTGCCTCTTCAATACATTGTGCTGTGCTGTGCTGTGTGTGTGTAGATGTATGTGTGTGTGTGCCCGAGCGCGTGTGCGTGTGTGGGATGAACTTATGCTTATTCTTGGAGGTAAATCTTTGTACTATAAATTGCAGTCTATCATTGCCAAGCTCATTGATCAACTTGTCTAGTTCTTGCTAGTTGATCAACTTGTTTGACTCTACCTTCTAATCAACTTATTTGAATTTCCTGTTGAATGCGTTAGATATATTTTGTAATTAGGTTTTGGCATCGAGCTCTTAGCCTTTGCCATTTGTTCCTTTTCCTTTACCTTTGCCTGCCTTATCCGCTGTAGTTTTAGATCCATGGAAAAACCTTTCCTCTAATCCTCCACAAGAGTCAAGTTTTTGGCGCTATTCTTAGAGATTGTGTGCTATTATCTGGCTAATGCCGCTCCAAGTACTTGACTAATCGTAATTTAAGAAGTATAACCTAGTTAGTGATATGTGAAGTTAAGGTCTGGCGTGATACTTAGGTCTGGAGTTAATCTAGAGCCACCCATTGGCCAATACTTTAAAAGGCATCAAGGTTGATCCTAGCTATGAGAGGATTTTTAGAATCAATCACTGAGTGACATACTTGCAATGGACAAATCCTTTGCTCTGATAAATGACAACCAAATGGCAAGGAATACCACCAAGTCCTTGATCATCACCAAGTGAACACGTCAAGGGGATGCGATAAAGTACCTGTAGCATTGAGATCACCTACACTGTGCTCGTGGATAGATATAATACAATCCTCATAGAAGAAAAACAAAGATGCAAAAGGCATTTTTGATGTGCCTAGCTTGCAAATGGTTTAAAAATCTTCCATCCAACAAAGAAGTTTGGGAGAGCCTCCAACCATCCTTTGTTACTAGGTTTCAATCGGCAATCTTTTGGGGCCAACTAGTTCAACTACTATGAGAATTGGAACAAAAGAAAGACAAGGTAAGAGACTTACATAGCTAAGGCTTGAAGGTTCATTTGCCAAGTGTCTCAAGGATGAAAGACCAAGAGATCGTGGCTTGAAGAAGTACCTTATTGCTAGTCTCAATAGGTGAAGATTCACCTTAGCTATGTAAGAGACTTACATAGCTAAGGTTTGAAGATTCATTGCCAAGCGTCTCGAGGATGAAAGATCAAGAGATCATGGCTTGAAGAAGTACCTTATGGCTAGTCTTAATAGGTGAAGATTCACCTGAAGGTGAAAATAATGGAGGAAGTGGAAGCCTTATCAACATTGTGGATAATTTCTTTAAAGAATTAGTTATAGTAGAGGATCGATTGGATTATGATTATAGGGACATAGATAATGTACATGGATGATGATGCTTCATCCTCAATATCTAGGTCTAGCAATCAAAAACAAGTCTGATGAAAGGAGGATAAACTACAAGGTGCATCAACTAAGGCAACCATGGAATTGGTAGCAATTATGTAGGAGAAACTTGATATAAGTGATACCAATGCTTTAGAGATGCAACCCTAGTGCAGTAATGTTTGTTTTACTATTTGCATCGAGAATCACATGATAAATGAGTGTCCCTACTTAGGGGCTAGGAGCTACTATTGCCAAATGCAATAGAGTGGGAAATCAAGACATGTAAAGTTGTATGTATGAAGTATGATGGTAGTCCATAGCTCCATTCCAAGGGCTATAACACTTCCAAGTCAAGTTTTAGGAACATTTGCTATAAGGGCTAGTGAATCTTAACGAAAAGGGGAGTTCGCCAATCTCATCAACCCTTGCAATGGTAAGATGAAGAAGAGATAACTTCACAAGTAAAAATGAAAGTGATAGAGGTCATTTCAATAAGAACTCAACAAGAAACAAGCAAATGAAAATTTGGTAAGTCAATCTACAAATTCATGGTAACTGCCTTCATCAAATCACTTTAAAAAAGAAGAGATCGTTATAGAGGATCTAAAGGAAGAGGATATGTACAAAGGAAGTAAGGTTTATGAAACAAATTCATGGCAACTACCTTCATCAAATCACTTTAAAAAAGAAGAGATCGTTATAGAGGATCTAAAGGAAGAGGATATGTACAAAGGAAGTAAGGTTTATGAAACAATTGTGGGATATATTGCAGCAGGAGGATGTCTCAGATGGGTCAAGACAATCATGTAAGGGTGCAAATAAAACATGGACCAAGCAATGATTCCCAAAGCTCCAAATATATAGCTTTGACTTTAAATTGGCACAATGATATAACTTTTTCATCTCAACCCTTGTTAAGATTACTCACATTATGGCATAATACATTCACACATGTGAAATATAACAATATTATGTATGTCTTTTTTGTTGGAAGGATTTCTACTATTACAATTCAATGAACAAGAACATTATTCTTTGTTTGGAAACTTTATTTGGAAAGCAACAAAGAATGAGGTTTGATAAATAGAGCAAGGCCAAAGCTAGAGTTTGTACACAAACTTATAGGGACAATGTCAAGCAACTTCTATTGGTGGATCACACTAATTCATGGCATTTGTGGATGATATGACAAGAAAGATATGGGTTTAACTTAAGTGAAATTCTCATGCTTTCTTTAGATATTAGCGATTCAATGTTTGGATAGAGAAAGGATGCATTAAACCTTTAAGATCATATAAAGGGGAAGGGTAAAGGAACTTGAAGTCTTTTGTTGACAACAATGTACTAGAAGAAAATATATATGTTGTTAAATTCCACAACAAAATGGGATGGAAACAACAAAGTATATATGTTCTTACACTCACAAAATGAGATGGAAAAAAGAAAAATTAGGATAATTCCTAAGTATGCTAGAGCAATGTTGAAATAAAGAAGAATATTATAAATCATAATTAGGTTAAAGCGATCAATACATCAATTTATCTCATAAATAAAAGTCACATAGAAGCTCTTGTTAACCTTATTTCAGAAGAATCATACATGTAGAAAATCATGTGTCTCATTTATATATTTTTTGGTTTCTTTGCTCATTAGAACATGCATGTTCCAATGAGCAAAGCAAAAAACTAGATGCCAAGTATCAAAATGCAAACTTTTTTGGTCATGACTCACATGCCAAAGGTTATAAATTGATGAGCATGATAGGTGGTGTAAATTTACTATCACATGTTCCAATGAGCAAAGCAAAAAAACTAGATCTGGAGAGCTAGTTTACTATCACATGTTCCAATGAGCAAAGCAAAAAACTAGATCTGGAGAGCTAGATGCACGGAGGCTATTGAGGGTGTCCAGATTTTTGGGTCTCAGTGCATTAGTACTATATGGGGTGATATCATCCACACTCTCATGGCTACCTGGGCTTGCATTCAGGGGCCTTCTCGTTCTACGCAGGCGAAGCGTGTGATATTTATGTGGGAATGGGACCATGGCATCTTCTTTTCCTCTAGTACCACATGTCTTGCATGGCATTATGATGCTCCTCAGTGGTTGAAATCACCTTACATATTGGGGTGATTCTATTCTTTTCTGGCTTATAGCTGTGATTGTTGTATGTTTTTCTCATACTTAATAGAAGTCTCTTTTTGAAAAAAAAAAGGCAAACTTTTTTGGTCATGACTCACATGCCAAAGGTTATAAATTGATGAGCATGATAGGTGGTGTAAATTTACTATCACATGTTCCAATGATCAAAGCAAAAAACTAGATGCCAATTATCAAAATGCAAACTTTTTTGGTCATGACACATGCCAAAGGTTATAAATTGATGAGCATGATAGGTGGTGTAAATTTACTATCACATAGAGGCCTACATTTTAAGTCAATATGGTCTAGTAGATTGAAACCAAGAGGAGTCACCAAGCAAGTCTATAATCACCTCTTAAGGCCCACTTTCTCCATTTCATTCCAAAGTCAAGACATAGCACATGCAGGTATTACTTTTGAAGAGGACACAAGTTAGCTGCAACAAATCAAGAAGGTATACAAGGGTAAAGTTCACTCCTCAACAAAGGTTGACTTATACATAAAATTTTACAAATTCACAAGTAGGATTATGGCAAATATAACACCTAATTATAGAATCTCAAACTTATAAAGAAGCATGTATGTAGGAAGAATAGATTTTAGTATTAGATGAACATAGAGCCCTCATGAGCAATGATACATGGTAACTTACATGCCTCGAGGTAAGAGCTTTTGCCAAAATAGGTTATGCGCCAAAGCTTTTGCCAAAATATAAAGTGAGGACTATGATAAAACACTTTAACCTACTATAGAGATGACCACTATTAGGCTTATGATTGCTTTATTAGCTCATTATGAATGTCAAATTCATCCAATGGATGTGAAAAATGCTATCTTCAATGGAAAATTGCAAGAGAATCATGTATGTAATATCTCCGTGGTTACTTTAATGCCACCTTTCCAAACAAGTATATGCAAGCTCAAGAGAATCACCCTACGGTCTCAAACAGGCTCTAAGGGCATGGTAGGATAAAATTAATAAGTTTCTCACAACTTATAGTTTTCACAATAGTGTTGCAGATCCCACTCTTTCTATCAAGTGTGAATATAGTCATAATACTCTCTTCATTTTGTATGTTAATGATCTCATACTTATTGGTAGAAACTTGGAAAGTTTGGATGTAATCAAGGTTCAATCAGTAATTGAACATGAAATGAAAGATCTTGGAGAACTTCATTATTGTCTTTGAATTGAGGGTATTAGAAATGCATATAATATTATCCACAAAGTACGCCCAAAGAGATTTAATATGCACTCATGTAGGCTTGCCTCTAATCTTGTGGAAACTAATTTGAAGATTGTTAAATTTTATGATTCAAAGCTAATTGATTGGGTTGTTTGATCTGTTATACAATCACAAGATCAAATTTATCTTCATGTATTGAGTGTTGTGAATCTATTAATGTTTGATCTATTATATACAATCACAAGATCAAATTTATCTTATGGAAACTTGTTAAAGAGTCACAACTATCGTGATAGTGTCTAAGCCATGTCCTCTTATCACACTAAAAAAATCATGACCATTGGGGAGCTAGAGATAGCCATTATGTCTAGATGGAGATAAGTTTCATATAATCTATGCTAACCACACACACTTCTAAACACAAGCTTCCATCCAACCAAAGCATGCAAGTGAACAAGAGAGTAGAATAGAGTAGAGAGTAAAGATAAGGAGAGAGATTGCATTTTGATTCAATGGGGAAGATATGATATTAAGAGAAAAAAGATTTATAAATTAACTTATAAACAAGAAGCCGTCTTCACATTGTGCTTGACTAGGATCTTAAAATGGTGCTTGGCTACTAGTCTCACTCCTCCTATCTTTGCACTATGAAGTCTTAGACCTCCCCATTTAGCTGGTTGGGTCGCTTTATATATCATAGCACCATCACTTGTAAAAGATAAGATTGTAACAATACACAAAAGTGGAAGTAGGATCAACACAATATAAAGGACTAAATTGTAGAACGTAGTGAAGAATAAACAATATTATTGCATACAAACTTGATTACAAATTGATGTGGCTATTTACCCACTCGTGTGCTCCAGGAAAGAAGCTTTGATGTGATAATCTAGAAAGACTCTGGATGGAGGATGTTTTGCTTACAAGAGTGCTTGAACACATGAACTCTATGATGAACCAAGGCTGCCAAACTAGTCTCCATACATAGTATCCAAGCCAACCCACGACTTGATCCAAAATGACCAACTGACTATATCATTTGATTAGGACCATATTAGACCACAACATAGTCCCATAGGGAATTCGCACAGCTCCCATGGCCATCTGAGACCGTCTAGACCCTCAAACGATCTCCCCATAATTAGAGAATAGTGTGTCCTTGATTTGCTATCATGCACACTAATGGGGTCACATAGCCCGCATAGGCATGGATCCTTGTTCAAGTCAAGAGCTTACCTTAGCCTTGCCGAAGCATGTGTCATGGGGTTTTACCTTAGAGCCATAAATCTACAACCTCCCAATGTGGGTACGCTAGCTCGTCCCCATCGCATCCTCACTTCATTGTCACATCGGAATGCTCCTTGCCAAAGAGGTGAAAGGAGAGCTCTCAATGGGGGCAAGAAGAAATGGTACTTTGCGATGGTTCTCTCTAACAAAGGCATGGAAAGAAGAAGAAGCTATTATAAGAAGAAAACATACAATCAAACCTATCTCGCATGCATCCATAGAATGGTTCTGCAATTTGGGGAAGGTCTAGGGGCTAGGCTTGCGCTCGCCCATAGTCCCCCCTATTCAGAAATGTACGTGGACAGCTATCATCCGATGATAATGCAGGTTCGTGAAATAATAGTGCCTATGTTTTTATTACATGCAAAGCCCATGGATATTGTATAGCTGACATGCATGGGCATTGGGCAAGGTGAGCATGTTTAGAAGTTTCTTTTGTTGAAAACTCCAACACTCTACTTTCTGTAACACTTATTTGTCTGCTTTCTTTGACTCTTACACGTGGTTTGAGATAGATGTGTATTGAGGCTAGCTGATAAGGTGGGGGGGAATGAGATTGGATTGTCCATGAGATTGGAAGAATTTAGGACACCCAGGCTAGTGAGTACATTGGTAACGCACACTATGGGTGGCTCGCCGAATGGATCTAGGTGCTTTTTGAGCCTCTTTTTGAAGTGTTATGGTGGCTCTATGGCCTGCTTGCGTGAAACATGGTGATGTCGGCATAAAGAAGTGACACATTACTAAGCTTTCATGGTTTGGGGGTGAAATGCCAGGCAATGCTAACCTTCCCTTTGGGTATCTCAACTTTGCTTGATTAGCATGGATGTAGGCTAGTTTTGTGCCTTAGAGGGAGATGCAGAGCATGGTTAATAGAATCACTACTGAGTGTGAAGACCACCATTTGGGTGCATGAATCCAGATGGCTCCATGATTGTGATTGGGATACACATGTGATTGGGCAAGATGAAGGATTATCCGGTAGTATCTTCATGAAGTCCTAGCATGTCGTGCACAGATAGAAGGCTAGTAGCCCTTGTGAGTGTGCAGACACTAGAATTGTGATTCATAATGGAAAGAGGGATGGAATAAGCAAGAACAAGACTCAATGAATGAAGACGAGACAAGAAAATCAAATTGAAGGCAAGCATGCAAAGTGTTGGCATGGGGCATGGAAGCTGCATGCAAGAATGAGATGCAGTGTTGGAGTGCCTTGATAGGATGCGGTTTAGACCATTGGGTGCCATCGCAAGCAGACGGCATGAGTGCATGGATGGGTGCCGAATGGATCACAAGGTAGGATGGACTATCCGGGCAAATGTGCCTAAGTGCTGATGGCGAAAGAACGTGAGTGAAGAAGATTGACTACACATGGGGCCCAAGTCTCGCTCCTGACAGGCCCGACCCTCCCACGCCATTGGACCAAACTTTCAAGGGTTTGGCTATAAGGGGAGATAATTTGGGTTTAGTGGTAGCGAGATTTTCTTTTGGTTTTGTGGACGGTGTTGTGGTGATTAGGCTATCTAGGTGATTATACACCTCAAAAATAATCCTAGCTGCACTAACTCAATCCTCCATGGGGAATGCTCTACCCCCTTAGTGGGGTGGTAGAGCACTCCCCTAGTGGGAAGACAAAATAATTAATAAAAGAAGGGTGAAGGGTTTACCTACACTTATCAATTTCTGGAAAGAACATGGAGGTCGACGTTGTGTTGGGACGATGTCGCTTGGCAAGGTGCCGGTATAGTAGCTGAATGAGGGCGTTTCTTGCTGGTTGTGACATGCCAGCTCAATGAGGGCATTTTCTCACCAATGGTGTTGCCTTCTTGGCCGCCATGGTGAGGTTGGTGTGGTGGTGGCTTGGTTGTCTTGTCGGGTGGCTTATAGCTTTGCCAAGTTGCGGTTGGTGCTTGGAATGAGGTGACAGGATGGTGCTTGATTGGGATGCCTTGTGGGCATTCTGATGGCATGGGTGGGATGGCTTGTTGATGGAGCTGGGAACGTGTTGTTGGAGAGGCCAGTGATGATATTGGAGAGGCCAAGGCAAAGAAGGCTAGTGGTTTATGTCATTGAACCCACTTGAAAAGGCCACCTACCAGGTCTTGAGATACACCTTAATAGTGGGATTCTCGCCTAGTGGAGCCAAATGGAGCTCCAGCAAGAGGAGAGAGAAACCATACTAAATTACATTACTAGAACCAAGTATCTTCACATGAGATGTAGCACCACCTGCAAGAGACTAGATGACTTATCACACATCACTTGATTTATGATCAGTCTTAAGAGAAAAAAGCCACATGACCATGTCTACAGGTCTAAATGCTACATCTTTGATAACTGCTACTGCGAGACAATAGACCTAGTGCATAACCTACAAGATAAGGATGTAGAAGTCTCCATCCATACCAAGAGATAGGGAACACATCATCCAAAGCCTCGTCGTTAGCCAAGGGCACCCAACCAACACCATCTAGAGTCCTAGTAGTAAGGGACATGAGCATGGATAAGTTGGTACAAAATTTGCTAAATTGTTCAGGCTAGCTCTAAGAAAAATCTCAAGGCCAAGCCCAGTTGCGACACCTCAAGCAGGACACCCGAAACTCTTGCTTTAGCTACATCTTCTGAGCTTGGGTGTTTATGTGTACTTCTTCACCAAGGTGTCCCAAGCCTCCTTAGGCATTTGTGCATCCTATATATATGCACAATCATAGGGTCTGTCACACTAATAGACCACCAATACAACACCTTTTTGGTCTTTTATTGTATGTTTTATATGTCTGCACTTGTTGAGGGGTGGGATTTTCTTCACCTCCTTTTCATCATCTATGATGAACTCCCAATATCGTTTTATTGGTCATTCTGAACTTCCACGCTTAGAAGTTATTCTTGTCCCCTTTCTTGCTCGCAATCTATAACAAGCTATCATACATCTTTACTTGTACCAACTTACCAAAAAGTGCCTATAAAATACCTGTTTATAATACCATTGTATGTGAAAGAACCAATCACATAAACATACATCCACCAACACTTGTAATACTTAGATTCCTTGCACAGGGATTATCCAACAAACCAAATTTTTGTTGTAACTTTACACCAAACTAGAAATTGGGCATATACAATCAAAATCAACACTTCACAGAGTACTTAATAGCATCTTTGTCCCTTTCTCCTCTATAACATCTTGAAGAGTGGCTGACCTTCGTTTCCTCAAACCTTACTTTGTAACACGGAGTCCAAAAGAATCAATAAAGCGATTTAGCTTCACAAAGGTAGTCTCAAGGTTAAGAGCAACAGTGGCAGGTTGGGCCATCCGCTTGTTGACCTTGAGCCACACTCACTCAAAACGAGCATATTTACAATTAAACTTTGCTATAAACTCCTACACAAATTCCATAGGAGCCTTTGACATACTCTGCATTTTCACCCACAACTATGTAGGCCTCTCAACGGGCCCAAGTCTCGTATGGAAAGCATGTACCAATGCATCCCATTCCTGACGAATAGCTTGGAGCAAAGAAAAGCACCAATCTCAAGCATCATCCTCAAGCCAATATTCAAAAATTGGATGCATTCTTAAACACTGCATTTGTCTTTGACCCTCATGCACATATACTTTGTAAGAAACACATCC
Organism: Cibotium barometz; assembly: GCF_041138505.1. Classification (NCBI taxonomy): domain Eukaryota; kingdom Viridiplantae; phylum Streptophyta; class Polypodiopsida; order Cyatheales; family Cibotiaceae; genus Cibotium; species Cibotium barometz. The sequence goes on from NC_141073.1 coordinate 28,298,515, forward strand.
ACAAACAAACGACCATTGGGGTAAAACACATCACCATCCATACTAGAAAAGAGAGAAATCATCAAAAATCCATACTAGAAAAGAGAAATCACCAAAAAATTGATACTTGGCAATCGGCTTCCACACTCAATGCACCAAAAAATGTGACACGTTTAAGGACTTGGGCGAATAGTGTCAAATCTATATTCGTTGGAAACGTCAAGACCCAAGTAGTGCACACACACACAAACTTCTATAGTGTTTTGAAATCTAGTAATCCCCAAAACCATCAACGATATGCCCTCTTGCATGTCCTGTGAGTAAAGAAAACACTTGGCAAGCACATATTCTTATCTCCATAAATCTCCATAATACTCTTTCCAAAAAGAAAACATGTATAATGTACTCTCTGATTTTCTGGGCTTTTGATGCGACGAACTTTAAATTTCTGGATCTCTTAAAAGTTATAAATTTAAAAAAGAAAAACATAAAAAACCCTGGTACCACACTAATGGCCGACCAAACTTGTATGAACACGGGCTTATGCACCAACATGGCAACCCATGGTCTCCTCAAGAACCCAAGAAGACACCACAGAGCTGTCCACAGGACCAAGTTCCACAAGCCACTACACACCACACAAAAGGCTCTGTAGAGCACAAGGTAAGCTTCTGTCAAACAAGACCTTCATTCAGCCCCCACTAGCTTTGCAAGCACGCGTGTAGCCGCAAGTAAGATCATGCGCTTCCTGCTTTTTTAACCTTATTTGTGCGTCCTGTGCCCGTCCAGATGACAATCTTAGACGATGATGATGAGGATGACAATGTGTGCTTTCTTGTGTTAAGCACAGCAACAACAGAAAAACACACACACTCTCTCTTTAATGAATGAACACAGCTTGAGAGAGATATGTAAAAATTGCAGCCCCTTTTATCGACAAGCCCCTCTTATTGACGGATGCGATAGAGTTAAAAGTATGCTCACTTCAACCCCTGTTTTGGTTTGCCCGAACTTCTCTAAACCATTTACTCAGAGTCGATGCATGTGGAAGAGAAATTGGAACAGTTTTATATCAAGATCATGGTGTGATTGCTTATGAGAGCTATAAGTTAAATGAGAAAAAAATGCAAATGTATGTGTATGATCCACACTAATATCAATCAAGGGGATTGTATATAAAGGTGACTTGCATGAGTATACAAAAATTTTACAACACTGCCCCCATTCCTTAATGACTGTGTGCTGAAGATGGCAGGCACATACAAAATCGAGACCAAATACTAGCAGAAGCATCCCTTGCCTTAGCTCAAGAAGATATGGTGATAGAACGAGTGACTAATTTGAAAAACCATTAAATAGAAGTATAAAGCATGAACTTTAACCATTCCCATTTCATTTGTCGTCCATGAAGCCTGTTAACTAGTCATGCACAGGTTCCACAACTTCTCACAGACATCAAAGGTATTCATATCCTCTGTATTGAATCCAAAAGTGTCGACCACATAACCCTTTGAGTCAACAAGGTCTTTCAAGAGTTAAGGTGAAAGGGTTAAAATTAAACCACCTCATAGGCACAAAACTCATACTCAAGCAAACAAAAGGATACTTCCAGCAACTCTGTTGTTCCCCTCATCGGAAGGAATCATGTGAAAAGTTGAAGCACACAATGCTAAGACCGTCCTGTATATACAAAGACAACACACCAAATGAGGGAAAAAGATGCTACCTTGCATTGACCATGTGGAAAGCTTGCACGCTTGCTCAGAACACCAGTTTTAAAAAACATGCATAGAGCTAGAATTTACCATAAGTTCCCTTATACCATCAGTTTATAGTTCAAAAAAGCCCATTTTTACCAATGGATACTTGATAGGCACTCAGCCTTTAAAATTGTATGTAAGCTTGAACTCGATCATTGAATTTTATGTTTTTGTTTTCTCCAATGTTCACGATTAGGCCTTAAATGCTCTAGGTTTATACAAGTCCATTATTTGACTTTTCTTGTGTCCCATATCAATGCTTCACCGTCAAAAAATAGAGCTCATGGTTTCAATTCAAACCACTAGGAAGGCCTTCATATATGAGTGGCAATTTTGTTGGGAATCAAGGTCTTACCTGTGTGTGAACCACCTCTTAGAGGGGTGTCAATAATATCTAGATATTTGTGTGTGATTGACAAGCAGTGATGTCATTGAGGCAACCTTTGTAACCTATGAAGGTACATGTACTTTCATTGAATTAATAAAGCAAGTGTCACATCATTGACTCGTGTACTTTCACTCTCCCTCTCTACTATGTTCTCTTTGCCCCTTTCTCTCATGTGTACAATGCCATAGCCACAGCCATGTTCCCCTTTGAGTCCCCATAGCTGGATTGAAGCTCTACATTTGGTATTAGAGCTGCCCGCCTGTCGTATCAAAGCTGCCCACCTGTCTGCAGCCCGCTCTCCGCCTGCTACCCATCAATGGTCACATCTCCATTTGTGCTCTGTTGCCCACGCTGCCCAAACCGTTTCCTACATCCAATCCACACCGATGGAGCTCGTTGGTGCAAGACTAGATGAGATGAAGCACAAGTACGCAGACTCTGATGAGTGGGAAGAAGCATTGGACTCCACAAGATACGGGATGGTTAGCTTTTCTACAAAAGTCGACTTTGTGTCTTGAAGCAGTTTAGAGCAACTATTCTCCACGATGCCTATGACACATCAATGGTGGACATAGGGCCATGAACTCAACATCGGAGAAAATTAAGAGGCAATTCTACTAGCCCAAAATGAGGTAGGACGTGTTCACGTATGTACAACATTGTCCGATTTGTCAAAAGGTGAAAGCATCGTATGGAAAGAAATTGGGTTTGATACAACCATTGCCAATTCTCGATGGCCCTTTCCAAGATATCTCTATGGATTTCGTGACAAATTTGCCTCCGAGTCCGGGTAAGCATAACACGCAATGTTGTGGGTCATTTTAGCAAGTTCATTATACTTATTCTCTACAGGACTAATGTTACTATTGAAGATGTTGCAAGGCTATTTATCCGACATTGGTACTAGATTGGTGGCATACCTAGGATCATTGTATCAAATCGCGATGCCAAGTTTACCAGTCATTTTTGGAGGACATTGTTAGATAATTTTGATACTAAGTTAAAATTTTCTAATACATTCCATCCACAGATGGACAGCCAGACAAAGATGTACAATCAATTGGCATTCAACGTGCTGAAATGTTAAGTCCATGATCAACAAGGTAAGTGGGAATAGTTTTTGCTCTTTGGTTCAAGATGTTCTGAACGACTCTTTTTCTTTAGCTATTGGCAAGCCATACGAGGCAACGTTTAGAAGACCATTCCAATCTTTATTGACCAAGACATAGTCTTCAGTACCCGATGCTAACCGAAGGACAGAGACTTACCAACAGATTTTGGAGTACATGAAAGACAAATTAGCCAAAACATAAGAGGTCTATTCTTGATAGCCAACAAGGACAAAAGGGATGTAAAATTCTCAAAAAGGAATTGGATATATCTACTGATTATGAAACAAAGGTTGAAACAAGCGAACAAGCGTTGCCCAAAGTTGTCATTTCAGAGTTTCCGAGTTTGAAGAAGATCAACGAGGTGTTCATGCAATTGAAGTTACCTTCCAATTGGACCATGCATGATGTGTTCATGTTGCTTGGTTGAAGTACTATGCCAAACCTCCTCCCATAGATGTCCAAGGTGTACCAGAACCTAATATCATCGATGAAGCTACAGTGATGGTTCCAGTACAGATCTTTTCCTTTTGCACTGCTTCAAGCATGGCCTTAGGCCAGCCCTTAAGCACTTGGGACAGCCTTGTCAAGCCCAAAAGCCTTGTTAGCCAGCAACAGATGCTCACACGTGTGGAAGGCGCCTCATTAAATGCAAATTTCATCAGTCATGAGTGTTGGGGTAAAGGCATTATGCCCACCCTTATAGTGTGTACTAGCCCATAAGTTATAGTACATAGTACACTTAGTACATTAAAAGTACTAAGTGCACTATGTGTACTAGTGCAATATACATGTGTGATAGGGGAGTCACACACTCACTCTCATGAGTTGACTTATCCCCACATATGTCTCTCTCTCTTCTTCTTCTCTCTATGTGTATGTCTCCCACATGAAACCTAACCCTAATTCCTTCTCCCATTCAATTGGTATCAGAGCTAGGGAGTGGTAGGGTTTCTACATCGAAAGTCAGCTAGGGTTTGTGCAGTGACTGTGTGTCCCTGCGTTGAACAAGTCGCATGCAGGTGGGCCTTAAGCAAGTAGGCGAAGGCTTGCTACCCTCAAGGAAGCGTAACAGCTCGACTCTCCAGCAGCTGCTTTGCTGCACGACTCTCTACGCTGGTGGAGCTTCGCTCGAGCTGCTGGTGAAAAGCGGAGGCCTTTAGGTGGACTCCGTGGGAAAGCGTGTAGCGCTACTAGGCGAAGGCGAGCGGCACTCAGCAGTGAGCGAATACGTCTACGAGGCGAACACAGGCGAACACGCTTGCAGGCGTGCGTGTGTGTGCGCTTACAGTTTTGACTCCAACGCGGCCAGCACAAAAGTCATCGCCGCGCGTCAACGCCTAGCGGGAGTTGCAGGCAGCAACGCAATTGGGCGTTAGACGACTGGCTGCTGGGCGTAGAGGAGGTCCTGTCGCCCACGAGGACAGCTACGCGTCCGACTCTCCCTGTACCTTACAACTGGTTGCCTCGCTTCTTGGCGAACTAGTCAACATCCGCCACAACTAGTTCGCTTGCTCGTCGCCTGTCAGTTGAGCGCTGTTGAGCTGCCTTCTATTTCTTCTCTTGCACGAATACAGTTGCCGAGCGCCTCCTTGGCCTGCCTGCATCAATACAGCAGCAGCAAATTCATCACCCCCTTTCCTGCAACAAAAAGAGAAATCAGCTGATTTCAAAGGTACATGCTTCAAATTTTTTTTGGGATTTGCAATTGAGCAGGTACAATCATCAATTGAGCAGGTACAGGTGCCAAATTGCTCAATTTTTTGAGCAAAATTGGCAAAATTGGGTGACATTGGTCACAATCAGGATCGATTTGCAAGAAATTGGATGTCAAAATTTGGGGCTTTTGATGTAATTGTGCAATTAAGCATTCATACATGTTGTATGATGTGAGAAATCGCACATTCGGGCAAAATTGCAGCAAATTGCAGTGCAGATCAAAGGGCTTTTGTGCCGATCGGGTTGATTTGCATGCAGGCACTCATATTTGATGCTTTGGGCAATGTATTGATGCCTGTCAAGCACTCAATGTGCCTGTAAATGAAGGGGCTTTTATGTACTGGATGTATATGTGGCCAAGGGGAAGCACTGTGAAGACTCTGGATGCCTTCCTGTGCGTTAATGTACCATGTATGATCAGAAATTGATCTCAAATCAAGGGACTTTTCAAGAATTTATTCTTGTTGAGCTTGGCAAAGCAGCAGGCAAGACTTTTATGCCGTGAATCCTCAGAAATCAGCTTGCAATGAAGGGGCTTTTGCCCAATTTCTGTTCGGGACTGTAGTATGCAGTGATCGGGACTGTAAAAGTCTGATTTTCACTCATTTGGAGAGCCAGGAGAACATTTATTGCTACTGTTCCTGCTGGTACAGATTTGATACAGCTTTGTACAAGATTTGGCATGGCTGCACATTGATTTGAGTGAGGAAAAGGTTCAATTTCAGCTGCTGTACTTGCATGTACAGATTTGGTACATCATTGGTGAGCACTTAGTACTGTTGTACAGTACTTTGGAAGGGAAACAGAGCACATTTAAGGTGCTGTCCTAAATCTGCAGCAACCAGATTTTGGTGATTTCATCACATACAGTGGGAGTAGAGTTGCATTTGTGCTTCCGCAGTGGGAGATAAACTTTGGGAGAAAAACTGTGAGCACTTTGTGTGCTTTTGGTGCAGTGTTTGCACATTTTGCAGGGAGTCAGGCATTGACTGGTTGCATATTGCTATGGCAACCACAGGTGAGAGCTCTTCATTGCTTCACATCAAGAAGCTTGAAGGCTCACATAACTATGATATTTGGCAAACCCAGTGCTATAATGTGTTGCCCCAGAAGAAGCAGCACAAGCCTATCAAAGAAAGGGGTGTAATGCCCGCTTCTCTTACTGCTGAAGAGTGGGAAGATATGGATGAGCTGGCAAGATCTACTATCATGTTGTCTGTGTCAAACTCTTTACTTTTCAGCATTCGTGAAGAGAAGACAGCTTGGGGAATGTGGCAAAGATTGCAGGACTTGTATGCCCAACAAAGTGCCTCAAACAAAGTGTATTGGTTGAAGAAACTCATAGGTCTTCAAATGAAGGAAGGGGCGTCTATGACAGCCCATCTAAATGAGTTTAATGGTATTGTCAGCCAGGTTATAAATCAAAAGTTGGCAATGGACGATGAGTTCAAAGCCACCTTTCTCTTATGCACTTTGCCAGAGAGTTGGGACACATTCAAGACAGCCACTAGCAATTCGAATGCTATGCTGTCATATGCAGATATCGAGGGTGCTCTTCTTCAAGAAGAGATGAACGGAAAGAATAATTCTGTTGGAAAGTCCAATGCAATGAATGCACGTGGGAGATCCCAGCAAAGGGGTAAAAGCCAGGAACGGGGAAGGAGCAAGTCCCGCTCCAAAAAGGACTTGGAATGCCATTATTGTGGCAAGTAGGGACACATCAAAAAGCAATGCTACAAATGGAAAAATGATCAAAAGGAAAAGGAAAAAGGCAAAGACAAAGACAAAGATGAAGCCAAAGATGTAAAGCCAAAGGGTAAAAGTGGAGTCAAGATTGAAGAAGTCAATGTGTCACATGCAGGTGACAGTGAGAATGAGGTCCTATTCACATCTTCACTTGATGCCCATTCTCTTCTTGCAGGAGATGGTCATGGTATGCACTCATGGATCATTGATTCAGGTGCCTCCTTTCATGTCACAGGTTGCAGAGACTTGTTTGTAAGGTATACTGCTGGCAATGAAGGAGTAGTTTATTTGGGTGATAACCATGCATGCAAGATTCTTGGCAGAGGTGATGTGAGGCTTGTGTTTTCAGATGGCTCACAGCTTATGCTCCATGATGTCAGGCATGTGCCTGAGATCAAGAAGAACCTGCTTTCTACTGGACAGCTTGATGATGCTGATTATGTTACCACATTTGGTCGTGGAAAGTGGAAGATTAGTAAGGGCTCACTGGTTGTTGCTAGAGGCTCTAAGGTGGACACTCTTTACTTCATGCATGCAGGTGTTTGTCACCATGCTAATGTAAATGCAACCGAGCTGCCAGAAATCTCTATGTGGCATAGCCGGTTGGGACACATGAGTGTCAAAGAAATGGAGCAATTGTCTCGTTTTGGTTACTTGCCTTCTCTAAAGTTTTCAAGTTTTCAGTTTTGTGAGCATTGTATATATGGCAGGCAACTCCAGTGCCCCCACAAGAAAGCTCTTGGACAAAAAGATGCTCATTTAGAGCTTGTGCATACAGATGTATGTGAGATGCCTCAGCTTTCTTTAGGAGGGACAAAATACTGTGTCCTTTATTGATGATGCCACACGTAAGGTGTGGGTTTATCCTCTTCGTTTGAAGAGTGATACATTCTCAGTGTTTCAGAAGTTTGTTGCTCATGTTGAGAATCAAACTGGCAAAACACTGAAGGCTTTGCGTTCCGACAATGGTGGAGAGTATATGTCCAAACAGTTTCAGGACTTTTGTGATGCTAAAGGCATCAAGAGGGAGCTCTCTACTCCTTATGATCCTCCACAAAACGGAACAGCAAAGAGGATAAACAGGACCATTCAGGAGAAGGTCCGTTCTATGTTGTCACATGCTGCGTTACCTCATGGTTTTTGGGCTGAAGCTGTTATGACAGCCGTTCATCTTATAAATAGGTCACCTAACACGAAGCTTGGTGGGAAAGTGCCAGAGGAAGTATGGACAGGGAAGCCTCCGTCATACAAGCACTTGAGAGTGTTTGGTTGCATTGCGTACGTGCACATGCGCAGGGAAATGCGCACCAAACTTGATCCTAAGTCTCACAAATGCATATTCCTAGGATATGGTGACAGAGGTGAAATGGGGTATAGACTATGGGATCCCGTGAATAGAAAGATTATACGCAGCAATGATGTCATTTTTGATGAAACATGCATGTATAAGGAGCCTGCAAGGCAACAAGAGCCTGGCAGAGTCATCTTTGATGATGATGGACATCATGGACAACAACCAAGGGCTGTAAATCAACCATTACAACAGCAAAACCAGCCCTTAAATGGTGCTGAAAATGGTCCAAATGGACAGCCAAAGATGGCAGAAGATATCCCAATGGATATCCCACAGTTAGAGGAGATACCGGGCATGATTTTTCAGCCTTATGGCATGGAACAGGAGCCACCAATAGTGATATGCAGGCTGGACAGCAACCTGCAAATGATGGTCATTGGGTACGGAGGTCCACAAGACCCTCCAGAGCCCCTGACAGGTTTGTTCCAGGGGTTAACTACTTGATGCTCACTGACTGTGGGGAGCCCTCTTGTTATAAGGAGGCTTTACAAAGGGTAGACAAGGCTCTTTGGGAGCGTGCCATGAAGTCAGAGATGGATTCTCTGCACAAAAATGGAACATGGAAGTTGGTGCATTTGCCTACAGGCAAGAAGGTTTTGCCATGCAAGTGGGTTTACAGGCTCAAAGTTGCACCTGATGCAAAGCCAAGATACAAAGCCAGGTTAGTGGCTAAGGGCTTCAAGCAAGAATATGGTGTGGACTTTGATGAGATCTTCTCTCCAGTGGTCAAAATGACCACACTTAGAGCTGTATTAGCTTTGGTTGCACATGATGATCTGGATTTGATTCAGATGGATGTGAAGACTGCTTTTCTTCACGGTGATCTCCATGAGGAAATATATATGCAACAGCCAGAGGGTTATGCAGTGAATGGAAAGGAGAAGCTTGTATGCAAGCTAAAAAAGAGTCTTTATGGGCTCAAACAGGCACCAAGGGAATGGTATCATAAATTTGATACATTCATGAAATCTCAGGATTTCAGAAGAAGTGACATAGATCACTGCTTATACACCAAGAAAGCTTTGGATGGCAGTCTATTGATCCTCATCTTGTATGTTGATGATATGTTGATTGCCGGGAAATCTCGTAAAGAGATGGATGCCTTGAAGAAGAGGCTGCATCAAACCTTTGATATGAAGGATTTGGGTGATGCAAATCACATTTTGGGTATGCGGATACTTCGGGACAGAAATCAGCATGTGTTGTATTTGTCTCAGAAGGAATACATTGGCAAAGTTTTGCAGAGGTTCAATATGAACGGGGGGAAGAAGACTAGTACTCCTTTGCCTCCATATGTGAAACTCAGTGCTATGGACAGCCCACAGTCAGCAGATAGTGGCAGGGCTGATATGGCCAAGATTCTGTATGCTTCAGCTTGTGGCAATCTCATGTATGCCATGGTTGCTACTAGGCCGGACATTGCATTTGCAGTGGGAGTGGTTTCTAGATACATGGCCAACCCTGGCAAGAAGCATTGGGAAGCAGTGAAAGGTGTCATGAGATACCTGAAGGGCACACAGGATATGTGCATTTGTTTTAGCAAACAGGATGCATTAGTGCATGGTTACACGGATTCGGATTATGCCGGTCATCCAGATAACCGGAAGTCTACTACCGGTTATGTGTTTACATTCACAGGAGGTGCTGTGTCATGGATATCCAGGATGCTGAAGTGCACTGCCTTATCTACTACAGAGGCCGAGTACATTGCAGCCACAGAGGCTTGCAAAGAGGCATTATGGCTATCTCGGTTAGTGGTTGATTTGGGTTATACAGGGGATATTCCATTGTTGCATTGTGACAGTCAGAGTGCCATCTAGTTGGCAAAGAACCCTGTCTTTCATGCAAAGACGAAGCATGTGGATGTGAAGTATCACTTCATCAGAGAGGTGATAGAGAACAAGCAAATTCAGCTTGTTAAGATTCATACGGATGACAACCCGGCTGATCTGTTGACAAAGAGTTTGCCTCCGGAGCGGTTTGCTCATTGCATACACTTGATGGGCATTGGATGAGGCCAGTTTCAGCCTTGTATATTATCATGTACATGCTGATTTTTTCTTTTCCTTCATTTAAGGGCACTTTGCCTTTAAGTGGGAGGTTGTTGGGGTAAAGGCATTATGCCCACCCTTATAGTGTGTACTAGCCCATAAGTTATAGTATATAGTACACTTAGTACATTAAAAGTACTAAGTGCACTATGTGTACTAGTGCAATATACATGTGTGATAGGGGAGTCACACACTCACTCTCATGAGTTGACTTATCCCCACATATGTCTCTCTCTCCTTCTCTCTGTGTGTATGTCTCCCACATGAAACCTAACCCTAATTCCTTCTCCCATTCAATGAGCAGGCCTTGAGTAAATTGATGGTATATGGGATAAGCAATGAGCTGCCTAGAGCATAAATCATCTCATATCTTTGCAAGTGCTGAAGTCCAAGAGCCAAAGACAAGCCAAGGAGGGACCAAGCAAGGTGGAAAGTGTAGATCAAGGGACTAACTTCAAGCTGAAGGTTATCTTAGCCAAAAGTAACTATCCAAGTCAATTCAGTCCTGGCTATTTAAAACCAAAAATCTATCATTCTACTCACTCAATAAAGCAAATACACCGTTCAAAGGGTATTTGGGACCCAATACTGTGTATTTGTCTCTTCTCTCTCTCTCCACTCTTAACTTCTCTTACTAAGGGCTGAAAGTATTTATCAAAGTATAATTCTCGTATGTGGGCTTCTGCAATGTGAGGCGTTGAGATATCCGTTGCGCTTGGCACTTCGTGATTTGCCTAATCCATACCTCATGCTTAAGACGGGACCAACAGTTCTGGCGCATGGAACAATTCTGGGCATGGAACTGCACGTGGCTTGGCGGTAGACTGCCGTGTGCAGATGAAAGAGGTGGTGACACATGTGTGGAGAATGGTCGTGAGCTATGAAGCGAGGGCGGGTAGGGGGAAAGTAGGATCCACATCCTCTGTTAGTGATCTCCAGCACCTACAGTTTGATAGGGTCGTCCAGATCAAGTAGTGGAACTTGGCGACTCCCTGTCCTAGCATTGAATCTCATCCATGAGAATTAATCACTAGATAAACTAGTTGCAAGTCTTATTTTCCCATCCCTACTTTCACTTATGAAAATTATCCCTTAAAATTGCTACGATCTCTTGGCCCAACCATATACTTGAGAGGACTCAGGAGGCCCTTTTCTAGCACCTCTATGTTGCTGATATCTCTTGCTCCATATTGCCTCTTGTCATTACTCCTCTGGCCATTGCTTGTTGCCTCAAGGTGGCCCACATGCAACCCATGTGAAAATGCCCCAACTAAATGTTTAGTGTGGCATCTTTCCTCCCTTGAACAATGTTCATGCTGAGGCCTTTTGATCTCAGCCTAGCCCTACCCCATAGCCATGTCCAGAAGGGTGATACATGTGACAGTTAGCCAAAACCTGAGCACAACATGATAAGGATGGACAAGCCCCCACCCAAAGGTGAACATTACCTACTTGCCACACCATAGTTTCATGCAACAAATGTGGCCTCTAATGATCAAGACCAGCAGACTCCTCACACCAGAATCAAAATAGTGTTACACCACCCCAATGCCTTGAAATTCGAAAACCACTTTCTCCCTCCAATTCCTGATGTTGCAGAATTCAAATGACGCAAAGCACACAGAAGATGTTCCAACAACTACATCATGTTGACCCCAAAATTACATGGAGTGCTTACTGGTTGCGCTGCATTTCTGTGTCGAGCTTCTTCAGCGCGTCTTTCTGGGATTGCAAAGTTTGTTGTTGCTTGCTCAAAGCCTCCAGCATGTTCTGAAGAGATGTGTTGGCAGAAAAAATAGGTCATACAAAACCTCCACTCAAACCCTGACCCTCACGTGAAATGTGGTAATGAGTAGGGTGAGGTTTTGAGTACTTAGGTGAGGACACTAACTCTTTATAAAACCCTACGGCAATGATGCAGAGAACTTATCTTTCTTCTTCTTTGAGGAGCCTTTCACGTTGAAGGAGGGTGTCTAAGTGTTCTCGAAGATCATCTTCCGAGGGGGCCAACTGGTCTGTAAGGCGAGCTTTTTGCAAGGCGTGCTCTGCTTCGGCAATCTGTTTCTGCAGATCTGGAGGTCAAGGGGTGGTCACAGAAAATCACAATTCATAAAGCCCCGCCCCCCCCCTCCTCTCTCTATCTCTCTCTCTCACACTCAAAATTCATAACCCCACAGCACCTCTCTCTCTCTCTCTCTCTCTCTCACACACACACACACACACATACACAAATCATAATTCATAATGCGCCCCCCACACACACACACGCAGACACAAACACACGGGAAAAGGAGAAGTGTAATTCTTGCCTTCGATGAGGGTGAGGAGCTCGACGCGGTCCTCCTGGCAGGTGAGGTTGATGCCGAAGAGCTCTGCTTTGAGTTCGTCCAAGAGGGCAGACTCCGCAGAGGCCTTCTTCTCCATTACCCTCACCATCTCCTCCGCTAACTGCAGCAGCCCGTCCGGGTCCAGCTTCGCCTCTCCCATCTCCTCTCGGTCTCTCTCACACACCGCGCGAACTATTTTGAATTGTCCATCTACCATCTCCACCAAGTTTAAGAGTGTTATTTCACACCAAAGTCTAGCTTACACACACCCTATTAATGCGTGTAAAAAACTCAAATAGAATATCTGCACCCAAAACAATTCTCGAGGATTGTTTAATTTCTGGCTGCGCAATTTTAGAGTGTTATTAATTTCTGGCCTTGCATTATTGTACACGTGTCTGATTCTTCCGAATCCGATCTCTCGTATCAATTGACATGTGTCGTCTTTGCATGGCATCACACGTTCTAAACACTCATTCTTCGTTGTTGGGGTTGGTCGCATTGGGGTTCACATTGATCGATCGATCGTCCCGACACTATGGTCTTCGGCAGTTGTCCGTGTTCATGGATATGTTGTGCCTCTTGATCAGCTCTGACCTTCTAAGCTTCATTGCCTGTTCGAGCGTTCTTCTGCTCTGCAGCCAGCAGAGCAGTTGCCTGTTTTTCTTCACACATCATGCTTCTAAATGTTCTCTATTGCTCGTGCTTTCAGATGGCACCTTCTGCATGTCATTATGTCATTCGCTTCCCTAGTTATCGGCTAACAACCTTCACGCGAGCGTGCTTTTGGACTTCTTCTGTGCACAACCTTTAGCGACGTGCTTCTGGACTTCTTATGCCCACGTCGTCCTTCTTGACGGTTCCTGATGGTTGTGGTTGTCGCTCCGCTAGTGTTACATATCCTTCCTTCGCATGGCAAGTTCTACATCGGCCTGCATGTCATTGTGTGATTGGTATCTATTTGCCTTCGCCATGCTATAGTGTGTCGTTCATTTCTTGGTTCATATCCTTCCTTCACATGGCACGTTCTACATCGCCCTGCATGTCTCTGTATGATTGGTATCTGTGCGTGTTTGCCAAACTGTGGTGTGTCGTTCTTTTTTTGGACTATCTATTGCTTATTTAACGAGGTTTACTGCTGCTCTATTGCTTATTTAATGACCTTTACTCCTTCACTGTTGTCCTCATCATGCCTCCTAGAAGGAAACCACTTCATGACATTAGCAATCTCATGCAAGTTGATCGTCGTCCTTGTTCTTCCTCTTTTCTCTATCGTGAGGTAGATCATCGTCCCTCTTCTTCCTCCTTGCTCCGTCATGAGGGGAAACCGTCGACATCCACCGTACCAAGGGGGGTCAATGCAATCGACTGTCGCCCCAAATTGTGACACCTCCGGAAGGCCTATCTACTATTCGCAACCTTCATGCAATGAAGTAGAAAGCGCGCTTGTCTGGTGTGTATCTCTTCCTTCAAATTTTTGGGATTCAAGCTTCTTCCTATAGATTCTTCTGATTTGTTTTTAAATCATCTGTTTGCTTACTTGGTTTCTCACCTTCTTCATGCGCAAGGGTCCTCAGAAAACCTATTGACAAAGGTAATCAACCAGCATCATATCCATGTGTGCAACCTTTAGCAAATGATAAACACACTGACTCGGAGCCATATGTCCACAAGATACCTTGGTTTCCACCAGAGAAGAAGACTAAACTATTTGAAAGGTCGTGACTATTGCCAGACATCAATGTCTGTTGTTGGAAACCACTCGAAGAGTTTGTCAGAATGGAGTGCTTGAAGGGTTTGTTTGCACTGGAGAAAGGAGGTACTCTGAATCATTTACATTTTCAAATGGTGGTTACTCTTATGGATCCATCACTGATAAGCATTGGCAAGGTCATCAAACAATACATGGATTGGGACTTCTTCAAACCGGAGGGTGGTATAGTCATGTGCAGTGGTTTACAGCAAATAAAAATGTTGTTATGGCTTACCCTAACCCTCCTTGAAACACATCCAAAAAGAGATTACCTGGTGAACCGCAATTGTCGTGTGAGGATCTTTTCAATGGCCAAGCTTGTAACCCTTGAGGTCTCCAAGCTCTACAACTCCTTGAGAAGAAATTGTTGAAATATACAAGTGAATAGGGTGTGTGCGGGAATAAGCCCTTGGTTAGAGGCTGTAAAAGAGGAGATGTAATTGTGAAAGAACCTGTGAAAAGGTTAGAAGAATCTACTGGGAGAGAATAATGGGTAGCATGAGAGAATTTAGGAGTGTGGAGATATTCTGGGAGATATTCAGGGAAAAGAGAAGAGGTGGAGAGAATCAGGCAAAAGGTGGAGATATTCTGGGAGTGAATCATGGAGAAATCAATGGGATTAGATGCTTGATGTAAACTCTATAAATTGAGGCATAGCCCTAATGAAAATTTGCTGGTTTTTGAGTATCCATGCCTACATTAATCTGTGTCACTAATTACGTCTTAATCATTTGCTAATCACTTTGTTAATTATGTTGATTCTAGTGTTTGATCCACCATAGCTCATCATTTTGCTCAAATTTCAACATGGTATCAGAGCCATGCCTAGAATCAGTTAGGTTTATGAGCCCATTAGTTAATTAATGAGGATTAGTAGATAATTAGCAAAAAATCAATTTTTAGTGAGTTTTTCACCTTCCCCTTCACCCCCAGCCAGTGGAGGATCTCTAGCATCTTGCACACATCAAATTAGGGCAAAAGCTTTTACCACTAGCTAGCTAACATCCTTGGCTTTAAGCCTATGCAAAAAACGCAGCAAACCGCCACGAATCAGCTGATTTTTGCAGATGAAGGGGCGCCGTTTTTCTGAAGCAGAATGGAGATTTCTTCAAGCACAGTTCAAATGTTTCTAATTCCTCTTAGCACAAGGGGTAATCAAGCATGCTCTACAAGCTGGTGAAGACAGAAATCAATTTCATCAAGTCTACAGTGAGATCCAAGCTCTTCATCAAATCTGCAGGTGACTTTGGTAAAACTGAGATTAAGCTTTCAATATTTGGTCAAATCTTGTGTTTCTTGGCTTAATCCTCTACTAGACTCATTGCTATTGATGCCTTTGAAAGCATTTGAGCTCATTTGAAGTGGAAGGCACCAGATCCGGACTCCCCGCATACTCTGTTTCTGCACACAAACCAGAGCATTAATTTGCTAATCAGTGATTAATCAATGCTAATCACTATATTTTGGTGCAATTGAGGGTTCAAATTAACCATTAGGTATCTGATACAGATCCCTATAACTTCAGATTGCAAATCAGAGTTGGTTTGATACTCCAACCATCCCGTACAAATTGGTTACCCTTAATTTAATGTAATTTCTAGTAATTTAATGTAATTTCTAGTAATTTAATGTAATTTCAGATTGCAAATCAGAGTTGGTTTGATACTCCAACCATCCCGTACAAATTGGTTACCCTTAATTTAATGTAATTTCTAGTAAAATTGTGCTGATAAAATTGTGAAAATCATCATTTTGCATTTAACCTTTGGTTAATGCGTGTAAATCTCACTCAAATACAAGATTATTCACAGCCAGAGTTGCATTTGGAATGTGCATGAGAATGAATGCTATACGCATTATGTATTGGGCACATTGCATCAGTGTAAAAATGGGAACAGACACTGCCCTTGTCCAGAATAAGGCAAGTGGTAAGACCTCCCGCATAAATTTGGGTTTGCATTGCATAATGACAAAAGATAAACATAAAAAGCCCAAAGGAACTGTCAGCAAAACATTGAAACATGTTGCTCACATGGAGCAAAATGACCTGACGGACGAGCTCATGGCCCCAGCCATGAAAGAAGAAGAATATCTCTTCCCAAGAAGAGGACCCACACCAAGAAGAAAAGCTGAAGGAAGACATGGACACGAGAAGAGAAGCTGCCACAAGAAGAGAAGCTGCCTCGAGAAGACTGAAAGAAGAGACGGACGCGTGGAGAGATGCTGCCACGACAAGAAGACTGAAGACAAGAGAAGATGTGAGGCTCCAAAGAGTGAGGAGCCATGTGAAAATCTCTGAGAGAGAGAGAGAGAGAGAGACCCCACAACCCAATGTAACCTGCCCCAATAAAGTAAAACCACCTCTGAGCCACCGATGATGTAGGCCACATGGTAGATGTATGTGTGAGCACTTTAGTCAAGGTCGCGGGCACTTATAGTAGCCTTGGACACATAGAGAGACAGAGTGTCAAGGACTATGGAGTTTAGGGACTTGAGGCACTGGTCGCGGGCTGTCAAGTAAGAAAGAAACTTGATACAGGGTCCAGGTGTGCTGAGATAACTTGAGGGGAGGAGTAGACACTGGTCGCGGACTTCCAAGTAAGGGGAGGCAAACTTGGTATAGGGTCTAGGTGTACTAGGAGTATTCACTTGAGGGGAGGTGTTGAAATATACAAGTGAATAGGGTGTGTGCAGGAACAAGCCCTTGGTTAGAGGCTGTAAAAGAGGAGATGTAATTGTGAAAGAACCTGTGAAAAGGTTAGAAGAATCTACTGGGAGAGAATAATGGGTAGCATGAGAGAATTTAGGAGTGTGGAGATATTCTGGGAGATATTCAGGGAAAAGAGAAGAGGTGGAGAGAATCAAGCAAAAGGTGGAGATATTCTGGGAGTGAATCATGGAGAAATCAATGGGATTAGATGCTTGATGTAAACTCTATAAATTGAGGCATAGCCCTAATGAAAATTTGCTGTGGTTTTTGAGTATCCATGCCTACATTAATCTATGTGCTAATTATTCATTACGTCTTAATCATTTGCTAATCACTTTGTTAATTATGTTGATTCTAGTGTTTGATCCACCATAGCTCATCATTTTGCTCAAATTTCAACAGAAATTCTACCGCATCTCCTGCGAGCGTTATCACACCACCATGTTGCACTACGGGTCCTCGTCCCTTCTCTCACCTCACTTCACTCACACACACTCACTAGCATGCATTAGGGAGAGAGAGATTAGCAAGAGCAAGACTCAATTGCACAATGGGAGAGTATGTTGTATTATGAGAGAAATTCACTTATATACATGGCCATAAGTGTTCACACTCACTTAAACTGTGGGGCCGGCCGGGCACTTTAGGCTCATAAGAGGTCTAATGCTATTACAATGACTACTCTCATAATATATCCATGAAGTATATCACTTAGGACTTCCATCCTATCTTGCTACCACACGCTCTTGAAGCGGAAATTGCCATAAATACTATGTCGTCACACTATTACGGGCACCCATCCAAGTTGCAGCTTTGGACACTATTGCTTCATATCTTGAATGTATGACCCTTTGGTGTATCTATTGTGACTCCTTGAATGTATGACCCTTTGGTGTATCTATTGTGACTCCTTGATGTATGACCCTTTGGTGTATCTATTGTGACTCCTTGAATGTATGACCCTTTGGTGTATCTATTGTGACTCCTTGATGTAAGATAATGGCGGTAGCTCTTGTTAATCTTAGAATTGGATTAACATTCCCTCCTTCCTATGATGATAATCGCGTCCGCGTCCATGATCACGTTGAAGACCTTTGGGTGGGGAGAATGAACCAGCTTTGTTGATGGCTTAGATGTTGAATGACGTTCAATTTCAAGAGGGGCGAAGTCGATTGCAGGGACACGATTCGCTTCATTTCCTCCTTGGGCAGCGCGTGGTTCTAGTGGGAACACTAAGAGATGTTAATAATGGGAGAGAAGAGACCTAAGGATCTGGAGGAACGTAGACTTACTCATCAGAAACGAGATGATGATTCTCAGTTCCTCATTTGATTCATTGAAGCGACATTCATCATTTGAAGTAATTGGCTTGTGATGATGTTCCTTTGTGTGGCAGGATTCTTGTCAAATGTTGTTGAGTAGGACCTGATTCTGTCTTCTTCTGCCCATGTGCTTTTATGTTTTTATGTATATTTAAGTGCTCTTAGAAGAAGCAGATTTTCATGAAGTACAAGAATTGAGTCATATAGACTCTTATTGAAGTGCTTTGTGTTGAAGTAGCCACTTATTGGTGAGGATTGAAAGAATTACGTCGACTTGCGAGGCTAATATAGATATCTTCACTAGGGATTGAAAATCATTGAGTTGTGAAGATTGTGGTGTCGTTTGGAGAGGTTTGTAATTTGAAAGAAAATTTCAGGCGATGGGTTGTACCATTGACCAGGCTTTCGTCCCCCACGCTCCCCATCCACAGATGTACCTGGAAGTTGTTGATGATGAGACTTTGGTACAAATGTTCTCCAGTGCATAAGTATGGATATGTACTCATGGAGCAGCTGCTACATTAATTTAGCCAAAAGAATAGTAAGCAATAAGCTTAACCAATATATAGTGGCTATTGTGTGATATGGCTTAATCTGTTGATGGGGCTTAAATCGTGAAAGTGTAGGTTCTTAAGCCGTGAGATGGAACTCCTTGAATTGTAATTCCATGAGATGGAATTCCATGAGATGGAATTCCATGAATTTGCAGATTTTGACCTCCAAGTTTTTTATTATTTTTTAATGGGTCATCTAGGTCATGATTTGCAAACAACAGCTTCTTGTGCGCTCATTTCTCACTTCCAAAGGGGTGACAACAGCATTGTTATTTTATTCTTGATGTGCTTCTAAGTCTTCGTATTGATTCTTGAATTTGTTTTTGCTGAAATGATGTCGAGGCAATAGGGAAGACCACTGATTGCTTGAACATATAAGCTCTTGTGTTGGTGCTAAATGCACGAGAGTGGTTGAGTGATTTGCTTGCTATTGCTTGGGCCTCCATTCTTGTCGAACTTTAGGTGAAGTTGTTGGGGTTGAAGTCGGTGTTGAGGTTTTCTTTACAATGTTCGATTTTGGCAACCATATGATGGAGTTACCATCATAGTATCCTTGTTGATGATGTACATGCACATGCACCCATCTTTGACGAACACTGTAATTTTTGTGAATGGTATTGTGGAGTACTTTTTTTCTTCCTTGGCTTTTGAGTGTTTCGTTGAGGAAGAGGTTTTGACTGTCGAGGCACCCAAATTTGATTGGCACCTTCATAGTAGCCTTGAGCTACAAGTAGTTGCTTCTCCATCCACATTTTGATACTATTAAGATATCTTGATTATGGTTGTCATAGTGGAGTTTTCTTTTGGGGTGATGTGGAAGGTTTGGGGCCCTCCTTAACTTTGGCTGCTGGTGCTGAGGCTGTGGGTTTGAGACTCATGGGCATTGTTGATGATGATGAGGTTAGAGTCTCTTGTGAAGTGGCTATCGACGATGACGAGGCCTTTGAGCATGTGGTTGTCTCCTTTGATGAGGTTTGTCGATGAAGATGCATAGGCTCCAGGGTCTTTCCTTTGAGTTCCTGGTTAGAGATAGATGGTTTGGCTCTGGGAACTTCTTCAGGAATAGTTGTTGATTGCGAGGTTTTGGCATTGAACTTCATAGGTGAGGATGGGCTTGAAAGAGTAGAGGCTTTATCAGAGTTAGTTGTTGACACAGATGGTAGGTCAAGTGTAGAGGGGCTTTTGTGGAAGAGGCTCGTATCCTTTTGTGTTCAGCATCATAGATATCCATTAAAGTTGGATCTTCTTCCTTTGGTATTGTCAACTTTTTATCGTTGACCATCATGATGACTCTATCGCTACTAGCAAAGCATAATGGTGCTTGGGCAGCAACAATCCATTTATGCCCCAAGATCAAATTTGCTTCCAACACATAGATATCCATTAAAGTTGGATCTTCTTCCTTGCAGTATGGTATTGTCAACTTTTTATCGTTGACCATCATGATGACTCTATCGCTACTAGCAAAGCATAATGGTGCTTGGGCAGCAACAATCCATTTATGCCCCAAGATCAAATTTGCTTCCAACACATACTCAACCACAAAAAACTTGCAAGTAAGGGGGTTAGTTTCAATATACATTTTATGTTCAAAGTATCCCAAACATGGCATGTTTAAGTCTTGTGTAAAGTTTATTCTATCAGGATGGGCCATGAGTGTTGGTTAACCTAACAAATCCCATAGCTCTAGGGTCATGAGATTGTGTTCTCATGTTGGATAAAGTTGTGCTTGAGCTGTGGTGATTTCATTTGAAATTTCCAATCCCACCAAAATCCTAGGGATCTTTTTAGTAAGATATGTTGGAAGTTCCAGCTCCTGCAAGGTTTCCTCCTCCCGTAATAGCAATTGTACATTGCTTGCAGGAGTGTTCAAGGTGATTGTTTGCATGGATTCATTTAGTGAATACAACGATTCACTTATCCAAGGTCCACCAAGGACGACATCATACTCAAGGGAATCTAATGTAACATGGAATGTAAATTCCATATTGCCATCAATTGTTCGAGTAGTGTATCTAAAGGAACTTGGAACTTCAATGTGACTCCTCTTGCAAGACTGTTGCTTATAGGGATGAGTTTAGGTTGTCCCAATAACACCCAAGTGTCTATTGTCATGATGTTATGACTTGCTCGAGGGCTAATCAAAGCGCGTTTGCGCTGAACGTCATTGCCTATATAGGGAAATCCAACCATACCATGATAGAATCTTCCAAAGGAACCATGGGTGTTTCGGTTATTGTTTCAGCTTCAAATCCTGTGTCTGTTTCATATTCCCATTCACTTTTATCCTCTGTTTAGGTCTCAGCTTTTTCAAGAGTACCCAATGCGTACAATGGCACACTTGGCCCTTTGACAATTCTTAATGAGGGCTGTTTGGAAACTTGTGAATCCTCACAGTCCTGTTCTATGTAGTTTGTTATGTCCTTGTATAACTCAGGTTGAGCCATTAAAGGTGCAAGTGCTGATGTGATGCTAGCTTTATTATGAGAGAAGAGCATTCCTCCAAATGAGGTTTTGAGAGACTGTTTTAATCTTGTAAGAGAATTATCGAAT
Source organism: Cibotium barometz (assembly GCF_041138505.1). Lineage (NCBI taxonomy): Eukaryota > Viridiplantae > Streptophyta > Polypodiopsida > Cyatheales > Cibotiaceae > Cibotium > Cibotium barometz. The sequence continues at coordinate 28,319,840 of NC_141073.1, forward strand.
TCCTCACGTGCTTTCTCAAGCCTATAGTTCGTACAGTCTGTTTCAAATGACTCTTCTGTAGAGAGTATGTCTTCCTCTCTAGAAAGGGAAAGCAGTACTCCTTTAGGCTTTATATTTTGGTTGCTGTTTTAGGATTGACATTATGAGGCTCAATCACAACCGGTGACCCTGTAAGACATTCAACCAAGCTAAGCATGCTCTCCTGAGCTTGCTTTTTTGCATTCCGTATATGTCATGTGATCATTATTATCCATTTGGGGTGGTTGGGTGGGCTCCAATTTCTTGATTGGTCTATGTGGTGCACTGAGCAAAGAGTAAGAACTTGTTTCATCCTCAATGATGTACTAGAATTTGTTTCATTCTCTGACTTTCTTTGGTTTGTCAATTTTTCACTATGTTTATCCATGCGACGAGATCGAATTTTCTTTTGGGTTTTTGTAACCTGTGTCGTACAAATGGGTGTTGAGGTTTATGTGGTGGTCTTTGATGTGGATGCTCCTGCATCCTGTATAGCTTTTAGCTCTTTCGTGTTTATGTCTCCTTTTGGGTCTTTGTCCTCTACAGGCTCCTTTTTCCCTATCTTTTAACTCGACCTTGGTTTCGATAGTTTTTTGTAGTCCCTTGTTTTTCTTGGGTTTAGAAGGTTTTGTTTTCTTTTTTAGGTTGTGTTTTAAAACATGTTCTTCTACCCATGTTGAGGTATTGTCTTTTATGTTCCTTTTGACTATTTGTTGTGTCTTGCTTATAAGCGTGTAAGCACATTCAAGGGCACTGTGGACAATTGCCTGTTTTGTACACTTAAGATGTTAAGAGTTGTATTTTGTGTGAGACAAGTTGCATTGAAGCAACTCGTCTTGGGAAATCTTGGAACATATGATCAATGCCACATCGGTCGCAAAGGTGTTATTGAATATGGGCATGGAAGTATTCCAAACTGTGCAGTCGGCCACCTTGTGAGGTCCACGACAATAGAAACACTGAAGTGTTTGATTAACTATCTCCTGAGTAGTTTCTACCCTTTGGACTATTTTTTCTGTTTGGTGCACGAGAGATGGAGGTTTTGAGTCCATTGTGGGATGAAGTGGGACACTTTTTAGTATCATGGTCAAAGGTTTTACAATATATGCTATATAGAAGGACAGGTGCCTTGTATGCACAATGAGGATTGGGATGGTCATAGTGATTGCATTCAACACAAGGCATTTTGCTCGTCACTATTAGAGGCATTAAGGATGTCTAGTTTTGAAGGTTTTCAACCTGTCTTAGGGATGTTTGCTGTAAGGTTTTAAGCAAACCTGCATAAAATTCGGGGAATGTCAATTCTGGGATCGATCTTTCTTTTGCCATTGCTTCACTTGGTTTAGATGAGGAACACCTCGTAGCATGATCATCTTCTAGCATGTTGTCATCTAAACATATTGCTTCTTTGCAACATTGATCGAATGTTTGATTGGATACAATGATCAAGTTGTGTAAGCTGTTATTCTTCAAGCCCATCATGAAACATCTCCTCAATTGAACATCATTTAATTTTTCCCATGACTCATAACGTGAGTCCAAGAGTTTCTGAAGGATAAAATCTCTAATGGATTCATTTAATTTTTCCCATGACTCATAACATGAGTCCAAGAGTTTTATCTGAAGGATAAAATCTCTAATGGATTCATTGGGTTGACGCTCAATTGAATAGAGTTCTGTTACTGCACTCCATCGATCACCTTGTCTGGAAAAGCCATGTATAAAGGCTAATCTCAAGGTTTTGAAGTTGATCTTGATCGCCGGCATCAATGTGATGAACCATCGACTAGCTTTTCCCTCTAAGCATAAGTCAACGCATGTACCTTAGTGGGGCAGTTGAGATTTCCAAAGGCTTCACATCTCTGTTTTCAAACATTTGAATGAATTGAACAGGGTCTGTTATTCCGTCATATTTGCCCATAATTTAGGAAATTTGAACGGTCGTATTTCTGTATGTCATTGAGGCTGTATGTAAGTGCTTTGGTTGGAAGAGATTCAGTGAGTCCTTGGGCCACCCCCCTTCCTAGACTAGTTAGTATGTCCAAGGTGTGGGCATCTACTAGGAAAGAGTTAGTACTCGTAGGATTTGCGGGAATGTTAGGCAAGGGACCAAAGCCCGGTGGAATCGAAGTGACAGGGGGTGTAAAACCCGATGACACACTTGTTATAGGCATGGCCAATGGCATTGGGAGGTGAATTTGCGGCATAGATCTCAATGGCTCGAAGATGTCAGCCATTGGGTTCAGTCCTTGTGTAATCCCTGGCAATCCCTCTATTGTGGCCATGTTGGAGTGCCAAAATGCTCCTTAATGAGCAATTATAGTTTTATTTTTTTGCTTTTTATACTTTCCCACCACCTGTTCAGGCTCAAGAGGCTTGGCGCACTCTTCGTTGGATCAAACGGGTGTTCATTTGCCCTAATTAGCTTAGGTGCTATACGCACGTGAACGACATATATTTTTTCAGAAAAAGCGTATGCTAAGAACTTCCCAGATGGAAGAGGAGTTCCTAAAACCTATTTTCCATCACTATCTCAAGATGGAAAAAAATTTCGAGAATTTTTTTCCTATTTTGCAGCATGTTTTTTAGGGTGTTCCAAAAGGAATTTTGAAAAACTCTATATGAGGGAGTTGTAGTATTTTTGGAGTACTACAACTTTGTTTCCTTGAGTCGTTCATGATTTTGTCATCTAGGCTGTGAGATCCCAATGCCCCCTCCGCACACCGGATTCTCGGTTGATAGCAGCGGAAGTAGCTTCTTGCGCAGGCAGGGTTTCCCACTCTGGGCCTCGCCCTCGAATGTCCGGACACAAGACTAATCAGGTGGTCATTCTAAAACCGAAATCGAGAAAATTTCCCTTGCCCGAAAAACGGGGACGATTCCACCTTTATGATTCTCTTAACTTTTTTTTCTAACAGGGTCAAGAGACTAAACTATCCTTCACCTGAATAAACCAGATAGAAGGAAAACTATTACAAACTTAACTTGAAGAAATCAATGCTTTTTTCCTAACTGAAATCAGGCACAGCCGTTGATCCATTCATTTGAGAAGTCTTCATATTTTTATTTAACTACTCGTGTTCTAAGCGTATTCCTATTTTTTAATTTCATTATTAAAACTCCACTTATTCCAGCCTACCCATCCGGTCCATGGGTTAGCCACCACCCAACCACTGGAATCGATAGAACCAGACAATTACTCACCCATGAATTCCTTTCTTAACTTTTGCTTTCAAATATAGATATGCACACACTCCTCTTTAAAACTGAACTTATAAAACAATCCATTGACAAACCAATTATTGGTTACAGATGTCATAACTCAAAATTTCTATCCAATCCTTGTTTCTAAAAAAAAACAGTGTCACTCTCTGGACTCTCCGTTGTTGTTGAGACTAGCTGGTTAGCAACGAGATCCAGTAACAGATTACAATAATCATTGGTCCATCATACAGTCTTCCATGACATACGCATGGGTGTCCTACGCACCACGAGCCCGTGCATCGCCTGGTCTCAGAACCCTCCAGGATCCTCCTTAGGTGTCCTGGCACTTCACTCAGGGACCGCTTCGTCGGACCTCGTCCATCGTACCAGAAGCGCACCATTTTAACCGTACCGAGGCTGGTCAAGACCTGGGCAGGCTTTGCCGCGTGAGCTGTCCTTTGAATACTCCCCGGCCAGCAGCTGTTGCAACCGAACTTCCCTTAGAAAAACACATACCAAATGCTCCCTCCAGCATTATGGCATAAGACAGTCCTTTAAGAAAACAGGGTTTCTATGCAAGTTTTCAGTTTGATTTTCTTTTGAGTATATCTTAAATCAGTATCCCCAAAACTTCATAATCGTAATACTGAATTTCAAAACAAAATTCCTCGAATTCCGTAACCTTGATCCTCAGATCAATTCGAAGTAACTTATCTTAGTTTCAGATTTGGTGGGAGATTTTCTTGAACTGGTCACATCTTCTTTCCTCGAAACTGACGAAAGAGTTTGGTCTTGATCATAGTCTGATTCAGGGTTCGAGTCTGATAAGGTTCTTCCTGAACTATCTTTCTAAAAAAGGGGGTGATATTTCAGTTACTATTTTACTGAATTTCATTCATTGAATATTCACTTAACTGATTTCTAAATTAATCACGAATTCTGATGATTGAGGAATAAATTAATCATTTATCTGAATATTTCGACTTCGATAGATTTCCTGAATTTTCTCTTTACAATCCGAGTGAATATAAACGATATAAATTCCTCTCATAGTATTTACTTATTCACTTATCAAATACTCATAGAAATTAATCATAGAATTAAAGAGAATTTTAATTTTGATATAAAAATTCTTTATGCATAAAAATCAACGTCAATGGGAATAACACTTTTATATAAAAGAAAATCCTTTTATGAATCTATTTAAGCATAAAAGCAAATTTGATAGGAATAACACTTTTAAAATAAAAAGAATTTCTTTATGCATAAAAAAATATTTTTTTATAGGAATAACGCTTTTATAATAAAATTTCCTTTATGCATCTTTTTGTCAATGAGGTTTGGGCTAACATCAAGTTGAGTCTATGACACATTGATGACACTAACCAAGTGGTAGAGAGTTGTGAAAAGAATCTTGATGCTACCATCACTTGCCTTAGGATTTCAGGTGAGGATAGAAGTTTTTAAGCATTATGGCACATAGTTCTTCAACAAGATAACTTCTTAAGAAGTATGGCACATAGTTCTTCAACAAGATAAATTCTTCCAGAGTTTAAAACTTGAAGACATAATATAGGTCCAAAGAGTGGGCTCACTGAATTTCCCTTCTTGTTCTCCACCACATTTCCTCCTTCTCCTTGAGAGAGGGTCCAACCTCCTCATTGCCAATAATCATGGATGGGTGCACCTTTCTCCACTACCAAAGCCTCGTTATGTGACACCAGACTTGTTCCATGTGGAAGCTCTTGACTTCTCCCCTACTTGTATAAGTGGTGCCTTCCTTTCTTCAACGTGGTGATGATGGGTGCATTTAAATATGAAGATCATGGTTCTAAAAGGTAAATGCTATTTTGAAGGTTTTGTAGTTTGCAAGTGCATTGCCAAGAGAGTTACCTCCTGAGAGACTCAAGGATTCACAAAGTTAAACAAGTCACAAACAATCCTTGATGGTGGCATTGGAGTGATACCAATTGTTATTGGGAATCTTGGGGTAACCCTCACCTTGAATATACAAATCACTTAACGCCGGCCGAAAACACTTCTAAACCGTGTGGTGTCTATGACATGAAAATCGAGATATTTGGATTGATTTTCCACCTTTTTTTGGTAATGGACTTCCAAGATCTAGGATCATACAATATGGATGACCATATTTGAGAAACTTAAAGGAAGTTGCATGGATCACACTTACCTTCCAATAGCTCTGTCACCATAATCAACTCTTGCTATGCTCTGCTTACCCTATTTTTGGTAATGGACTTCCAAGATCTAGGATCATACAATATGGATGACCATATTTGAGAGACTTAAAGGAAGTTGCATGGATCACACTTACCTTCCAATAGCTCTGTCACCATAATCAACCATATTTGAGAGACTTAAAGGAAGTTGCATGGATCACACTTACCTTCCAATAGCTCTGTCACCATAATCAACTCTTGCTATGCTCTGCTTACCCTATATGTGGGTCTATTTGGTGGGGAGTAGGTGTGCCATGTGCAGTAGTCAGACACTTTCACTTAAATACTTAGCCACTAGGGTTGCTTGGCTCCTGTGAGGTCCTAGGGACTGCGAAGCGTGCATAGTGATTTCTCTTAAGATGGTGCTCTCAATTCTATGTCATTTGAGGCACTTTGCCTACATAGCTCGTACGGGGAGCTCCATGGCCTCCAAGACCATCCACTGGAGTGTGGGCGATGAGTGAGATGGGGTTCAGGGGAGAGGGCACTCGGGCATAGTCTTGCAAGAGACCAGACATCATGTGTGGGCAGGCGGCAGGTCACTATCTATGTCCAAAGGTGAGGATCCCTATCCTCATGTGCGATGAGCGAGCCGGGGTGGTTCAAGGGAGAGGGCACCCAAGTGTACTCCTGTGGGGTGACCGGACATGTGTGGGCGGGCATGCCACTATATATGTCCAACAGTGATGAGGATCCCTATCCTCATTCCCTCTATGACTGGGTGGTGATCCAGAGCTCTCCTCCTACGTCGTCGACACATTTTTTCTACTGTAACGTGACATTGGTATTAGAGCTTAGGTTCTCATCTTCGCATATGACCGGGGCTAGGCCCACTCAAATGTTTTTTCAACCATTCAAAAAAATTCAAAAAAAATATTATCCAAATTGATTTGGCAGCCTGAGGAGATCATGAGAGTGTGGAGCAGGGAGTTGGAAGCTATAGCCATTCGTGTGTGAAGGGTGTAGCAAGAATCTGAGCAGAAGCAAGGAGGATTACCATCGAATCTCCGAAGCAATAGTAAACTCTATGTGTGTGTGTGTGTGTGTGTGGAGGAACAAGAGCCCACCATGGAAGCTTAAGAGTAGCTCTCTCTCTCTCTCTCTCTCTCTCTCTCTCTCTCTCTCTCTCTCTCTCTCTCTCTCTCTCTCTCTCTCTCGATGATAGCCCGCGAAGGAGTTCAACGCACAACAGGGGGGAGAAGGCAAGCATAGAGTTTCTCTCTCTCTCTCTCTCTCTCTCTCTCTCTCTCTCTCTCTCCTCTCTCTCTCTCTCTCTCTCTCTCTCTTTGTGGCCGTGGTGGGTGAGGCCCTGAGTAAGAGGCTCTACCTTGCGCAAGAAGTGCTACTTTCGCTGCTAGCACCCCGGAATTCGTTGCACGGAGAAGGCAGGGATCTTTCAGCTGGTATCAGAGCGAATTGGCTAAAGTGGATTAACCGAGAAGCAAGAAATGTCAAAAATTTATGAAGTAACAATAAAAGATTGTAATTGTGTGATGAAATTCATACAAATTGATATTCAGAATGAAGATTCATAAATTGAAAATTGGGTCTTCAGATGGAAGTACCACAATTGTATGGAATCCCCGACTTGCTTGAGGCCTAGATATGATGGTATTTACCTTATAACTCCAAGGACCATGACTACCCGTATATACCGTGGGTATATCTGCAGCTCTTTACTGACAATATATACGAGTAAATATAAGACCTTGAAATTATAAGCAAAAATGCTATCCAGATGATGAATTCGAACGCTGGTAGATATGATTTTAGAATTTTGGTTGAGAATTGATGAGTTGATTTGAATTCTGATTAAAAGATGATGATTTTTGAATTCTGGTTGAAAGAAGATAAGTTGAACAAAGCCACAATGAGGATGAATGGGACAAATCCCAGTGATGATGTTAGTAACTCGAATGATGATTATGACTTCAGTAAATCACTATGAGATTAGTGGATTATGCTGACAGATTTGTTGCTGTTTGACCTTTGACCCAGTGGATCTAATTAAGGAATGACAAATTGAGAACCTGCATAACTGAAATTCTCATGGAGGAATGTTCAGATGAAATTTTCAGTGTGATGAACCATTATTGTGTTAAGAATATGAATGAATTATTCCTTGGTTGGTAATGAGTTCTTTATGTTCTTCTTGTAGAAGGGATCTTTATCCCAGGATTCTCTGGGAGGCTGACCAAACTACAAAGAACCCTAGAATCAATTGGATTTAAAGTCGGATTTGAATTATAAATAAAGTGGTCTTTTCACCTGAGCAACTTGGTCAATATGGAGAAAAAAAGGGACTTAACAAGAATTTTTGTATTGATAGGATCATGGATCGAGGTCATTGTGGTAGGAATGTTAACTCCCAACTCGATGAGGAAGAGCTCGACCCGGATGTTCGTAAAACTCTTTATAGATCGCAACTTGGACCTTTCAAGGGTGAAGGGAAAAACTTGGGTGAGACTGTGGAGAAGTGGATCGAAGCAATGGGAAGAATACTTCGATGTCACTGGGTACAATGAGAAGAGTAAAATGGCTCTTGCAAGGCTAAAGATAGTAGAAACAGCAAGAGTGGCATGGACAAACCACTGTGAGACAAACCGTCTAGATCAGAATACCCAGACATGGAATGATCTTAAGATTTACCTAAGGAAGAGATTTTGTCCTCCCGGCTTTTTGGAAACCAAGATGAATGAATTCTTAGAATTAACCCACGGGAGCAGAACTATCGAAGTGTATCATCAGGCATTCGCTCTCCTCCTCAAGTACTCACCATCGCTGGGGATGAAGAACAGCTGATGGGGCTAGGTTCATTTGGGGACTGAACGAACCTTTGAATATCCTAGTGAAGAATGCCAAGCTAGTTTCCATGGCCAAAGCAGTGCAAATGGCGAAAGACTTCGCCAAGGCCTTTGATGTCAAGGTCCCGCCAAAGCCAGCACCATCATCTTTCAAAAGATTTCTAGCTCCGAAAAGTGATTGCAACTTTCCACCGCTAAGAGACAACAAGGTCAATCTCAGGATACGAGAAGTTCCAGAATGGAAAAAAGGTCCTTTTCTCGGAACTCAATCCCCTGGAATTCAACTTCAGAAGTTCCACCCTTGAACAAAGAAGTGAAATGCTATAACTATCAAGGATTTGGACATCGCAAGTATGGATTGCCCAACTCCTTTTGGAACAAGGTTTTCGGGGCACGAAAGTCAGGGACCAAGATTCCAGACTCCAGCTCCTTTCTTCCAGAGTAATTAGGTTTCTTTCCATCAAAATCAAGGAAATCCTAGAGGTAGACCCTCTAACCAACCCTTTGTTTCAATCCAAAGTAATGCAAGACCTCCGCCTCAAAATAGGGGAAGTCAAAGAGAGATGTTCCCAAATCGGCCGTCCACTTCCAAGGCAGTAACGCTGGAAGTGATTAAAGAGGAAGAAGATGAAAGAGATTATACTCCACTTGCGAGATGAGGATATCACGTGTTTTTCAAGTGGGGTAGGATGTAAGATTCCTCCCTCTAGCTTTTGAGGTGTAAAGGTGTAAGAACCTTCCCTTTTGTTCTTGTAATTATTCCCCTCTCTGAAATAGAAGAAAGATCTTGTTTTACCCCGATTTTGGCCTAGAGTGAGAAAATGTCTAGAGAGAGATAATCCGTTGCGTGGTGGGGACAAGGATCTTACAGAAAAAAAGAGATATACTGAGTCAAACTGAACCTGGAAAATTTTAGAACTTAGTTGGACTTGGTTAGTGGCCTCCCTCACCTATAAATAGACCCTTAGTCATTTGTAAAAAAATATGGGAGCTATACCATACCAGTATTATTGCCAGTATTATATTAAAATAATCATATTTTCTATTATCCCTTAAATTTTTCTCTCTCTTCGGAGCTTGGAGCTCTCTCTCTCTACAACAACTCTTAGAGTTTCTCTTCTCCTCTTGGTGGACCAATTGATTGGTCGGGGGCTTCACTGCTAATAGAGAATCAAGCTAAACTTGGAGGTAATCAAATTTTATGATTTTTCTCAATTTATCTCAATGACTTTCTTCTTCTCAACCCCTCTCAAGCTTGAGAAGCTTTCTAAATGAATGTTTTAATTCAAATCAAG
>NC_141073.1:28334400-28439400 GCF_041138505.1 Cibotium barometz
CATCTCCGGATTTCCAACAAGCACCCAGGGCAGACCATACTGCAAAATCATTAGAAAATGGCAGTTGTTGGATCCCTTCCCCCTACTACCTTATCAAGGTGTCTCCACACCCAAAAAGATCAAGCATGCAAATCCCTCATATTCACAAAAACCTCTGTCTATGAGATGCCCTTTGAGACAATTCGGTGCTTGCTCAGGTTGACATTTTTATATCCCCTTGCATGCTTGCAGCTATGCATACATCAGTTATAAGGACTGCATCACTTCTCTTTACTTTTATAGCTTGTTGAAAGGCAACATTTCTTGCATTCTCTTGCATGCCAGAAGCTACAAATAGATTAGATTAGCCAGAGGTTCAAAGGGACATAAGCTGCTGCATCACTTCTGTGGGTCTTTGGAGAGATGTTTATCACCAACCAGATGATGAGGTTCTCTCAGAGAGGGTGTGAGGGGTAGAGTGTGTCGGCAATTTTGATATCCTTAGGCACAGACTCTAAGGCTTCTGTGGAAAAGGCTTGCAAGATTTCTCAACTCTTTCACTTGAGAAATCCCTTTCTGTGGGGGTTAGGGTATGCTCTTGCTTTCGTCTTTTTGGGCTGTTTTGTTGGCTCCTTTACAATTCTAGTCTCTTTTAGTAGTGTCTCTTTGGGTATTTGTTTAGGCGTTTGTCTTGCTTGTTCTTTTTGTTTTGCCTTTGGCTAAGGCACCCTCGGCTATTGTTTGAGTTTTTCTTTGTTCTCCATGAGTTTTTGTTTTTGTGTTTCTTTTTCAACACCCATGGGTTTGCCAATGTCAATGATAGTGGGTTTGGGACCAACCACAATGTCCATAGAGTCAAAGTCGTCGTCGTCAGCATCATTCATGTAGACAAGGTCTAAATTTGTCCCAATGTTTTGTTTTGAATTTGGGTTTTCCTTCCACTTTTGGTTTTTATTTTTCATTTTTATTTTTGATGCTGTTATGGAAGCAGCATCCCTTTCTTCCAAAACAAAGTCTTTTAGCCATCAAACATGTAATAGCATTTGCACAGGCAACGGTTATGCTCTCTAGCATGGTTTTCTCTTCTTATTTTACCTCAATCATATGTAACGGTATGATCACTGGTGCATTAGGATTGTGAGGCACTGTCACATATGAGATGATCTTTGCCACATGTTGTTATGAGAATATATTTTAAGCCCTCTTAAAAATATTATTCTATCCTCATAGATAATTCAGGGACGCTTGGATTATCTTTGCATCAAACCAAATCATGTTAATATCATGGGTGATGCCATTATAAATATTAATACGTTTGGTGTATATTGACGTATGGTTGGGGCCTCCAATGTTTGTTTCAGTTGGTTTGTATGGAAGGGTGATCCCTGGGTTACTTACGCCTGGCAAACATGTGTGTGGTTATGGTTTGTATACTTATGAAATATTTGTTTACCAATTTATTGTTGGTTATTTTATAGGTGAAAAGGATTCCGAAGATTGAAGAGAATTCACACATAACTATTACTTGGCACACATTTTTGTAAACAAGCTTTGTATATACATGTGCTAGCTTGTGCATATTTTGATTTATTTGGAAAGCCTTAGTTTATCAAGCATTGACTTGAACTTTAATATTTTGTAAAAAGTGTTATATGCTTTAAACCCTAGCCTCAATTTATGGACACTCTATTTTGAGCATAAGAGAGTGTCATACAAGAAAAGCACCTTTTTGTATTTTTGGAGGCTATAGCCTAATTGGAAATAAAGTATTATGTAAATACTCATGTGTGGGGAGAGGCCACACACATAAGGGAGGATGATTGTACCCAATCTTGGAGTCGTGATTTGTGAGCTAAGTATTATTAAATATGTTGAACTTGTGGTTTTTGATGAATTATTTGGTTTGATTTAATCAAATTCTTGCAAGTTTCTTTTTACTCTATTTTCCTAGAATTGGATCCATGTCACATGTACTACATTAGAATGTTGATAAACACTAGATGATGCAGTATTAGCAGTTTGAGCTAGTGTGGCCATACCTACGTACTTTACTAGACATTCAGAGATTTTATGTGGTCCCTGACAATGATAGCATTGAAGATGCATTCTCTTTGTTGTAGAATTTATGTCTCGACCTCTCATTGCAGTAGCTCCAATTTGGTATACTCATTTGACTCCTTGCCTAGGATCTTCAAAGTAGTACTTTGGAGAAATCTCAAGGGATTCAACCGTATATAGATCTACCTCTAGCTTATAGTCAGAATGTTTAATGGGCTCCTCATAACCTATTTGATTCAATGGTGTTGTTCTAGGAGGTGGTGGTTATTGTTCGAAGACTGGCAGAGGTAGTGTTTGCATGACAGGTACAAAGAGCTTGTGATTGTGGAGGAACAAGTAAAGCAATGGATGCCCTGTTGGACTGGATTCTGTAGAGTGTAAGATAATATCTAGCCTCATGATCATATTTTATTGAACTTGGCTCTAAAGATAGAACATTCGTTAACTAGTATGTCCTCCATAGCAAATTGAGCACCATTGTTACTCTCTTGTGGGTACATATGGGTATTTTGGTGAGCTCGATTTTCTTTAAGCACATCTTGTATAGTCTTTAAAAAGTCCAACATACACATTTCAGCTAATACTTGTTCCTTTCTTGATCGTCTTTATTGGCATCGGATTATGTCTAGATATAACAGAAGCAACAGATTTTGTCTCAAAAGACACTTTGGTTCCTTTGATCATGAGGTTAACCTCAAGATGGATTGCATTTGCCATGACCTCATCTACTCGACTCTTCTTCGATTCTCTTGGCTTTTTGGAGTTGTGAAACAACTCCTCAAAGCACTCACTCGAGCACAAATTGTTTCAAAAACAATCTTTAGAGACTCGTAAAGTTTATGCACTCTTTGACCCTTAGTGTTCTAAACCAATCCCCTATTTTATCGTCTAGGGTATGACTCAAAGTATTGGACTTGTTCAGCTCACCTCACAGACTTGATCAAAGACTTCCAGGTGTCTTCTAACATCTCCATCATCATTAAACTTTTGTCCTCTCTTAGCAATTTAAGTAACTTGGTTCTTATTCCTCTCTATTAGCTCTCTCATATTCTCTGCAATAGATTTAGCCGTGATTTAAGCAAAGGTGGCAACATTAGCCATTGTTGCAGGTGGAGCTTTTGGTGGTGGCACAACTTGAATAGTTGGCCCTACATAGGTCGACACTGGAGCAAGTCTAGGCATAGGCATAGGCATTGGTCATGGCATCGTAAATCCTTATGGGTGTCTAAGGCCAGGATCTGGGACGGTGTAGGTAGTTGCATTTGTAACTACAAATGGGGTGTTGTGTACATTGGGGTCAACATTGGGGACTAAGAGCATAAAGCTTACTGCTGGTAGCGGTGTGGTGTGGTGTCAACCCCATCGGTGCACTTGGTGTAGTGCTCACTGGATTTGGCATAAATGTCGAGGTTTTTCTCAAGGTTTTGGGGGGGGAAGGATTCTCCAAGATCAAGGGAAGTGAAGCTTGCACGAGTGGGCTCAAAACTATGTTGTGATGTGTCACTAGTTAGGTTTGCCAAGACACCAAGTGAGACAATAAACGAAGGGTCCATTGGACTCCTAGTAGAAGGGGTGTGCATTTGGGACAATGATTGACATAAAAGCCATGGAAGGCATAATAACTCCCAAGTTTTGCCTCGCGATCTGGATGAACGCTATTTTTTATACTCAAGCTAGGTCTTTATTAATTAATTAGTGCCCGCAAGCGGCACTAATTAACTAATGAAGCCTAAGGTTTAAGGTTTAAACCTTAGCCGAAGACTCTCTTGTGTGCGCCTGCCAGCCCTTCATTCTCTTGCGGGCCGGGGCTTCATTCTCTCGCTCGCTTGCTAGCCCTTCGACTCTCTCTCTCTCTCTCTCTCTCTCTCTCTCTCTCTCTCTCTCTCTCTCTCTCTCTCTCTCTCTCTCTCTCTCTCTCTCGTGGTTCAAGGCTGGTTTTTATAGCCTTCTCGGAAGACTCTAGAAGCTCGAAGCCTCCAGAAGCTCCAAGCCCAAGAAAACTAATAAAAATTTTAAAAAAATTAATGTGCTGGAGGCCGAACATGTTAGACCTTATGAATGTTAAAAAAAAAACCCAAATCGTAAGGTTCCTCTCTATCAACTAATTAATTAATAGGAAAGAAATATTTTGGTCCCATATTTGGGTGCTGCCCATTCAGTGTGTAACCAGCCTAAAATGAACAACTCAGGCACATGTTGGTGGGTACTGAATTGCGACCACCCAGTCTGCACCCTTGCAAGGGAGTCCTTGAAATGCAAATGGTAATTAGAAAATAATGTCAAAACCCCAAAAAGGTAAAGTTTTTTTCTCTAAATTTTGATTAGAGAGTAAAGTTTATTTCTCTAAATTTTGGTTAGAGTGTATCTAAAAAGGAAAAAGTAAATTTTAAATTCTGGTTAGAGGTACATAGCCTCATACTTTTGGAGGTGAAAGGGGTGCACCGGATAGAATAGCTAACAACTTGCAAAAGCACCCTCTACACTAGCTAGAGGGCCAGCCACCCGATTTTCTATGGGAAGACCCCCCCTATACCTAGGCTATGGGGGGGGTTGGGGGGCTACTAAGGAGAAGGGCATGGATGCTCCCCCAATAGTGAGGCAAAATTTTGGCATATTGTTATATTGCATAGGTGCAATGATTTGATGTGCTAAAAAGTGATTCTTTACCAACTCTCATGTGCATCATCATTTCTCAAACACATACATGCCTTGTAGAAAATAGGCGGAGTAATACAAGATTTAAAACTATCAATATTGGACTAGTTTAATGCGGTTTTACTTCAGGAATCTAAAAATATTTGGCAAAAATGTCAAATCCCCCCAAGAAATACTAGTTTTCAAAAAGGTGCCACATACTAGTACCCTTATTCTAGATTAGGATAGTGACCATGGAGAATGATTCAATGAAGTTAGCATGCTTTTCCTTAGCATGAACTGTAAGACATATTATTTAAGAGAGTGAAGAAACACACACCATGGCTATGATTGTTTTAGGGAACGATTCTACAAAGTTAGCATGCTTTTGTTAGCGTGGCCAATAAGAGACATCATGTAGGAGTGTGAACAAACACAATTTATTGCGTATCTATAATAAGGAAGATACCCACTAAATCCTCAAGGGTATTAATTCATGCCCGCATTATAAATTGTCATGGACATTAATGTATTCTTGCTAACGTGGGCATAAATTAATACCAAGGCAAAGGGTTCTTCTATAACGTGTGTTACCTCATTTAAGTACTAAACCCATGCAAGTGTACCCCCCCTCCCCTATTGAGATGTCAAGCTCAACATGAGCTGACACTCATGATGTGCCTAGGTGACCGTTTCACATTTACATCATTGGCGGATCTATGCCAGTGATTCTACACATGGACTACACCTACCTAGTCCACCTGTCGAGTTATGGCATATTTATCTTGCCAGCTTACCTACATAGCATGTTCACATTATGGAACGCTTCTACATAGTACTCTAGTACTTATGTTGGTTTTCTACTTATCTTTAGTAGACCTCTTTTGTGAGTAAAAAGAAGAAGAAGATTTCGATCTCTGTGTGTATCTTCTCCATTCTTGTGAGAGACTCAATGTGTGTGTGCTTGTAAGAGCTCAAGCTCTCTTCCCTCTCTCCCAATCTTTTCATGGTATCAAAGCTTGGTTCAGGCTAAGGAATTGAGTGGCAACAAGCAAAGGAGGATATGGAGGCACATTGGTACTACCCCTACACAGGTGGTACTACCTCCCAGGGTAGCATTAGGAGCTACACATCTCTGATTTAGGAGCTATCTTCACAGGTACAGAGGTACCTGAATTCTCAGGCTACAATTTTATAGCTAGATTCACATTTTGGGCACGTTTTGGGCCCTGTTCAGCCACTACAAGGTGCTTTCAGAGAGTTTTGGGAAGTTTCGGTTGAGGACTATCTTTGTTTGAACTCCGGTTGAGGACTATCTTTGTTTGAACTCTGGTTATTGCAGTGCAAGAGTGTGTTTTGGGTGTGCAGACAATAGTGTATGTACATGCTATAACACTTACAAGTGACATTTAGTGTATGTACATGTATTCTGGTCATGTATTGTGACATACAGATTGCATAGACGTACCTCTGCGTTGTGCAGGTTGTATACAGAAATTGTCTATTTGCAAATTTCTAATTGTTGCAAGTAAAGATGGTTGACAACATCAACCAGATCGTTAGTGAAAATCTTGACAAGAACAACTTCCATGCGTGGAAGTTTAGAATAACTAATTTCCTGATGGGAAAAGGATTTTGGGACTATGGAAGGAGAGAATGAAGAGCCTCCAGAATTGCCTAAGCAGAACCCTTCTCTTGTAGAGGTAAAGGCATTCAAATATTGGAACCAAGGTTCAAGGAAAGTTATGTATTGGCTTTCAGTTAGTGTAATAGGCACTATGATAGGGCATATACAAGATGCCAACACTCTAGTAGTTACATGGGACAAACACAAAGGTAAGGAAGTTGCACCTAAAATAGGAGCTGCGTATAATGGAGAAGAAGGACATGTCCATCAATGAGTATGCATTGAAGATCAAGGGAATTTTTAAATCCCTTGGATCTATTAATGTATTAGTGGAAGATGACAACTTGGTGAGCGTTTGCCCAAATGGCCTTGGCAAGGAAGACATTCAAGACCTCTATTGCTATCAGGGAAAATGTTCCCAACTTCTGAGACTTAGTGTTTATGTTGATCATAGAAGAGAAGTCTTTGGGTGAAGACTCTTCTTCACAGAGCAAGAACACATCAGAATGGGCCTTCTACTCCCATTCGGGTAAAGGTAAAGGTAGATGTTGTGGTCATGGCCGATCTGGAAATCAGAATTATGGACAACAATAGTCTAATGATTCGCAGCAGCGCAGCAGTAATCATACATAGGAGGAAGAGGCCAGTCTCAAGGTAGGGGGAGCCAAAGAGGCCGTGGAAATTGGAACATAAATCAATGAGGAACAGGTTCCAGAGATTGCTATTATTGTGGCAAACCAGGGCACTTTTCTACAGAATGTAGAAAGAAGCAGAGTGATATTAAGAATGGAAAATTGCAGCAAAATAATTATGAATCTTCAAGTAAGCAAGCTTAAGGTAGATATGAGCACTTATTTGTTATGTAGCACATGGTGAGATGTATTTGATGATGTATGGTATGTAGATTCTGGAGCCTCTAATCACATGACCTGTCTTGGTGAGTGGTTTAGAGATGTGAAAAACTTGGAAAAACCAAGTTATGTAGAGACATGGAATGACACAGCTCAACCTATTGCTCATATCGGGAATGTGCCATTGGCTATCCAAGATGGCAAGATTAAGTACTTGTTTGATATACTTCATGTGTTCAACATCACAAAGAACCTAGTTTGGGCAGAAGATTGAGTAGGGCTTCTAGGTGCGCTTCAACCTTGATGGCTGCTATGTTGAGGACTTCAAGAACAAATGTCGTTTGGTGCAAAGGGCAAGAGAGTGGGCATAATGTTTATGTTGGATGTAAGAAAACATGTGGTAAAAGCTACCATGTTTGCACAAGGTGTAGGTGTTGTGGCCAATATAGATATTTGGCATAAGTGTATTAGTCATGTAAATGTGCAGCAATTGAAGTCTATGCAGAATTTTGAAATTGTCACAGGTTTGCCAAAGTTTAAGGTGGATGGAATGCATAAGGTTTGTGAGGCATGGCAATTTGGGAGCAAACAATGTATTTCCACATGACAGGAAGTGATGCACTCAGATGTGTGGGGAACCGACAAAGACAACTTCAATGGAAGGATGTCGCCATTATGTATCTTTCATTAATGAGACCACAAAACGAAGTTCTCCATGAAAGAGAAAAGTGAAGTGTTTACTCACTTTTAAAATTTCAGAATGTTGGGTGCCTAAGGTCAGAATGAGGGGGAGAGTACTTCTCCAATGAGTTTAATGTATTTATGAAAAAGCATGGAAGTCAGAGGCAATTTACATGCAAGTACACTCTATAGAAAAATGGTGTTGCTGTGAGAAAGAACAGGCACATTGCAAAGGTTTCTCATGCATTAATGACTGAGAAGAGCATGCCTCATCATTATTAAGTTGAAGTAGTCGTAATTGCGGTGTACATTATAAACAAACCCCCCACAGTAGCAATGCATAGTGTAACTCCAGAGCAGAAGTATATTGGTAGAAAATCAGATTTGTCACACTTGAAAGTGTTTAGATGAATTTCTTATGTACACATTCTTAATGAGCTACATAGTAAGCTGGAT
The DNA here is from genome assembly GCF_041138505.1 of Cibotium barometz. Lineage (NCBI taxonomy): Eukaryota > Viridiplantae > Streptophyta > Polypodiopsida > Cyatheales > Cibotiaceae > Cibotium > Cibotium barometz. The sequence continues at coordinate 28,342,687 of NC_141073.1, forward strand.
CCAAAAGCTGAAAAATGTGTCTTCATTGATTATTCCCTTGAGCAAAAGAGTTTTACAGATGTTACAATCCTCTCACAAGCAAGATGAGGGTGAGCAAGGATATTGTCTTTGATGAGATGAGCAGTTGGTATGCTGATGTAAAAGACTCTATTGGGGTTGATGCACAAGAACAAGTGGTTGCGCAAAATACAGGTCAATAATCATAGTGTTTAGTGGACCACATGAGTCGTCTAGGAATGGCTTTGTTGACCATGGAATGGTAGGTTGTGTCAAAATGTAAGTCCTACAAATGCATCATGTAAGGGTGAAGAGAACATTGATGAGCCCCTTGGTATGCCTGACATTTCAACAAGGCATTCACATGATGATGGAGAGTCTAGTGGCTCAGAGCAATGCCTTGACGAGGAGTTTTAGATTCTAGCTATTACGACACCTAGTGCAAGGAAGCCTAAGCCAGGTGCAACAACACCAAGGATAGATCCAGGTCCATGTAGATTGGGTAGGGCTAAAAACCCCGTTCAGACATTGATGTATGATGGTTATGTAGCTCACCATTATGCATATATGGTAGAATGTTGAACCCACTTGTTTTGAGGATGCCGTTGGGATAAAGCCATGGATGAGGAAATGATTACATTAGATACGAATGAGACATGGAAATTGGTGCCTTTGCCTGAAGGTAAAAGGGATATTGGATGTAAGTGGGTTATAAGGTAAGTCCTAACTTAGATGAAAGCATAAGCTAGTAAAAGACAAGGCTAGTTGCAAAAGGTTATGATCATACCTATGGCATTGATTATGAGGAGACATTCAGCCTCATTTGTAAGATGGCAACCGTGAGAGCTGTTATTACAGTGGTTACATCAAAAAGTTAGGTTTTGCATATCAGATGGATGTGAAGAATACATTCTTGTATGGTGAGTTGCAAGAAGTGTATTTGGACTAGCCACCTGACGAGCACTTGACTATGAAGATATGAGTCACCTAGATTATGTGTGCAGGTTGTGTAAAGCCTTGTATGGTTTGAAGCAGGCACTGAGAGCATGGCATGACAAAATACCACGATATCTTGTAACCATTGGCTTTCATATGGCATATGAAAATCATTCACTCTATGTGCAAAAGAGTGATAAGGGGATTGTAAGCATTACTATCTATATGGATGACTTGTTAGGGGTGACAATGAAGAGGAAGTTGAGCATGTAAAGGATCTCCTTAAACAGAAGTTTGACATGAAGGATTTGGGTGAGCTGAGATACTTGCTTGGAACTGAGGTCATCAAGATGCGTGAGGGCATATGGCTATCTCACAGAGGTAGTATGCATTGGACACATTGTGCCCAAGTATGGTATGGTTGTAAGCCCATTTTTGTACCGTTGGATTAGAATGACAGAGATACTTGCTTGGAACTGAGGTCATCAAGATGCGTGAGGGCATATGGCTATCTCACAAAGGTAGTATGCATTGGACACGTTGTGTCCAAGTATGGTATGGTACCCATTTTTGTACCGTTGGATTAGAATGACAAGCGAAGTGTAAATACAGGTGAGATCTTGAAGAATGCCACTATGTATAGGAAGATAGTGGGTAGTTTGATCTACATGACGATCACCAGGGCAGACATGAACTACATGGCCGGTTTGGAGAGCCATTTTATGCTGGTTCCTCAAAATCTACATTGGGATGGTGTGAGGCACACACTATGCTATGTGAGCTCCATAGTGGAATACGGTCTCTTTTATGAGGCTGGTATAGAGTTACAAGTGTATGGAAACACTTATGCAGACTGGGACGGTAGCATCTTGGATATGCAATCTACTAGTGGATTTATGTTCTCATTTAAAAGTGATGCTATGGCATGGAGTAGCAAGAACAGCCTCCCGACATTTGCCTTGTCAAGTACAGAGGAAAAGTGTTACAATGGCAGCATGTAAGTTAGCTTGGTTACGTAAGCTACTTGTTGATTTAGGGCTGCATGTATTGTAACAACCTTAGTAGAATACAACTATCCAGGAACCCAATGTTTCATGCGTGGACCAAACACATAGAGGTCCACTATCACTTCGTTAGAGAGAAGGTCTTAGTAGGAGATGTTGATCTTGTGTATGTCAGCACAAAGGAGTAGGTAGTTGATATTTTCACCAAGGCCTTGGGAGCTGAGAAGCTTCGCAGATTCCTCAGCATGCTTAGAGTCTTGGAGATGGAGTTGAGCTTGAAGCGGAGTGTTGAGATGTCAAGCTCATCACGAGCTAACACTCATGACATGCCTAGGTGACCATTCCACATTTACATCATTGGCACGTTTGGTAGCCGACATGATGGATCTTCGCCAATGATTCTATAGCTGGACTACACCTACCTAATCCACCTGCTGAGTTATGGCATACTTATCTTGCTAGCTAACCTACATAGCGTGTTCATATTATGGACCTCTTCTACATAGTACTCTAGTACTTGTGTTGGTTTTCTACTTATCTTTAATAGACCTCTTTTGTGAGAGTAAGAAGAAGAAGAAGAAGATTTTAGCCTTCCATTTGTGTGTGTGTCTTCTCCATTGTTAGGAGAGTGTGTGTGTGCTTGTTGCAAGAGCTCAAGCTCTCTTTCCACACCTACTCTCTCTCTCTCTCTCTCTCTCTCTCTCTCTCTCTCTCTCATTCTCATCTTATGTGTTCTACACTTGTGCCCACCTCTCCTTCCAGGTCTTTGATCAGAATACCACCACACGGAGTGCACGTGGTAGAGTGAACTTGATCCCACCTCTCCTCCAAGGTGTGTGGTCAAAGTACCAACATGGAGTGAACTTGAGTCCACCTCTCCTCCAATGTGTATGTTTTGAGTACCGACTCGGAGTGCATGTGGTAAGTGGACATATGACGCCTTGTTGGCTGGGGACTTGTGTCTACACCAAGAGTCATGTGATCTAGCATCTCTTTGGCAGGAGACTTTGTCTCACCAAATGTGGATGGATTCATTCATGGAAGGGTGGTATCCTTGGTGAATTCTATGAACTCATGGAAGGGTGGTAACCCTGGTGAGTGTTTCATGAACTCATGGAAGGGTAGTTGCCTTGGTGAGTGAAGCATCATGGAAGGGGAAACCCTGGTGAGCATGTATGGTTTCATGGAAGGGTCATTGCCCTGGTGAACCATATTGACATGTGAAGCATGTTTGGCTTGGGCATGCGTATGGATCATAGGAGTGGTGCTCTTATGCAGTCCAATGGCATGTAAAGATGTTTTATGGCTATGTATGCTGCTAATTTTCTCTTGTAGGTACTTAAAGCTACTCATGGATTTATGGATATTTTTCTGACACAGCTAGCTCTTGTGGCTGTGTTTGGTTAATATCAAAGTTGTTGACTTGATTATGGATTTATGAATATTTGGGACATAGTTGGCTTTTGTGGCCATGTCTGGTTACTACTAGAGTTCTTGACTCGGGATATGGATAAAGTTTCTTTCTTGATATGGTTGGCTTTGTTTTGGTTCTTGTATCTGACTTCGGATCGTGGATCTAGATTTATGGCTTTAATGTCGGAATTATGAAACATCATAGATTGGCAATGCATTTGCTATACTTGAAGGATATCTTAGTGTGGTACTAGGTTTATACATCTACTGATTGTTGTATAAGACGGAGGGGATGTCACAATTTGGTCCCTTCACCAGTCTTGACCAGTGTTTCACACACTGAGCAGAGTCAAGGTGTGAACGGGGATTTTCCACAGAAGAAAGCTGAAGCAATTACCGGCAAAGTTTGGCCTGAAAGATGGCCACACAACATGAGAAGCATAGGATTTTATTCATCAAAGTGACTTATAATGTTTATAAGTCAGTATGTTCACACATCATTAATGAACGGGCTAGACTTATTATTATTTTGGGCATGTATATGTGGACAGAAGGAGGCGCCTAGAGTAAACTTGGGCTACAAGCTTGGAAAAGCACAAAAACTTGATATTTTGGGTTGAAACTTGGGCATCTGGCCAAGAAAAGCATAAAGTTGATATTTTTGGGCAAGTTCAGCCATTTTGGGGCAAAAAGAAAAAGCACAGCTATTATTGAGCTAGTCGAATCTATTATTGAGCTAGTCGAATCTATTAAAGCAAGGCTTGGGGTTGTTTTTTTATCACCAAGTGCTCATCCTCTTGACCGAGTGCAACTTTCTCTCTCTCTCTCTCTCTCTCTCTCTCCTTCTCTTGGCTATCTTGCACTGGCCGTACACAAGACTGCAGCTAATTTGTTATTCTCTCTCTCTTTCAGTGTTGGTCGTACAGATTCAGGCCGATAGCAACTGGATCTCCTCTCTTTTATACGCTTTAGAGCATGGTTGGTAGCTATTGGTAATGCTTCTTCTGCTGGCTATACAGACAATAGTATGGCAGTCACATAGCCTCCACATGTTGTGAGAGAAATTTAGAGCCCAATCCAAACATGTTCTAAAGAAACTAAATAAACCCGACGAATATGTATAGAACCTTAGGGAAGAATGGGTTATTGCATGGCCAACTGCAAACCATCTATCTCTAACAAGGAACTCAAAGGAAAGACCTCAGAGCCTATGCATCTTCATCAACAAATCTCACCAAAGGAGACAACCACATGCTCAAAGGCCTCGTCTCATCGACAGCCACTCGACAAGAGACTCTAACCTCATCATCATCAACAATGCCCATGAGTCCCAAACCTGCAGCCTTAGCACACCAACCAAAGTTAAGGAGGGCCCCAAACCTTCCACATCAACCCAAAAGAAAACTCCACCAAGACCACCCCAATCACGATATCTTAATAGTATTAAAATGTGGGTGGAGAAGCAGCTATTTGTAGCTCAAGGCTACTATGAAGGTGCTAATCAAATTTGGGTGCCTCGATATTCAAAACCTCTTCCTCAACGTAGCACTCGGAGGCCAAGGAAAAAGAAAAGTACTCCACAACACAGTCCACAAAAACCTATGCGAGGTCCTTAAAAATCTCCACCAAGTCATCAAGTGTGGGTACCAAAAACACTGCTGTACACACAAGGGTACTACCAAAGAAATACCAACGCTTAGGTCCCCAAGTGCATCACAAAGGCCCCTAAGCTTGCACATAGAAGGAAGCCTCAGCACCAAGCACATTGGCCACCACCAGTTTACAGTGTTCATCATCAAAGATGGGTGCCTGTGCATGTGCTTCAACAACAAGGATAGTATGATGGTAATTCCATCATATGGTTGCCAAAATTAAACAATATGAAGCAAACCTCACCACCGACTTCAACCCCAACAACTTCACCTAAAGTTCGATAAGAATGGAGGCTCAAGCAATGACAAGCAAATCACTCAACTCTCGTGCATTCAGCACCAACACAAGAGCTTGTGTGTTCAAGCAAACAATTAGCAGTCTTCCCTACTGCCTTGACAACATCTGAGCAAAAAAATTGAGAATCAATATCCACATCTGCAACAAACGAAGACTTATGAGCATATCAAGGACAAAATAACAATGCTCTTGTCACCCCTCTGGATGTGAGAAGTAAGTGCATAAGATCAATGCTCTTGTCACCCCTTTGAATGTGAGAAGTAAGTGCATAAGATGCTATTGCTCACAAGTCATGACCTAGCTGACCCATAAAATAAAATTAGAAAAAACTATCGAGGTCAAAACCTGCAACTTCACCGAATCAGGCCATCTCACGGAATAACCCTTCACAGCCAAAAAACATGCAATCTCATGAGTTCAGGTTTCTCACGAATTATAGTCTCACGGCTTAAGAACCTGCACTTTCACAATTTAAGCCTCATCGCGGATTAAGCCATATCGCGCATTAACACCTTTCCAACGATCTTCAATAGCCATATATATGTTAAGCTTATTGCTTACTATTCTTTTGGCTAAATTAATGTAGCATTTGCTCCATGAGTACATATCCATACTCATGCACTGGAGAACATTTGCACCAAAACCTCACCACCATCAACAACTTCCAGGTACATCCCTGGATGGGAGGGCCATGGTGGGAGAAAGCCTGGTCAATGGTACAACCCATTGCTTGGAATTTTCCTTCTTTAAATTACAAACCTCTCCAAACGATGCCACCATCTTCACAAATCAATGATCTTAAATCCTTATTGAAGATATCTATATTAGCCTCGCAAGTTGATGTAATTTTTTCAGTCATCACCAACAAGTGGCTACTTCAACACAGAGCAGTTCAATAAGAGTCTATATGACTCAATTCTTGTACTTCATGTAAATCTGCTTCATAAGAGCACTTAAATATACATAAAAACATAAAAAGTACATGGGCAAAAGAAGACAGGAAAAACAAGTCATTCTCAACAACATTTGATAAGAATCCTGCCACACAAAGGGACATCATCAAAAGCCAATTACTTCAAAAGATGAATGTCGCTTCAATGAATCAAATGAGGAACTGAGAATCACCATCTCGTTATGATGATGATTAAGTCTACGTTCCTCCAGATTCTTCCCTCTCTTCTCACCCATTATTAACATCTCTTAGTGTCCCCACACTAACAAAAATCAAATGTAACCTTACCGATGATTGCCAAAAACATATGGAGCCAAAAAAAAGGAGCTCACACAAATATAAAAATGCAATCATTCGCAAAAAACCCCACCCCCCATTTTAGGAATTCCCAATACACCACCACTAACCTCTTCATTCATTAACTAGCTTTTCTTATTTCTTCCAAGGAACAAAGACCAGTGAATGTGTCACTCAACATCAATGCCATCAACAACAAAGCTTTTTTCGTTCTCCCCACACAAAGGTCTTCAACCATGCGATCACGCGGACGTGATCACACCATCAGGAAGGGAGGAATGTTAACCCAATTCTAGGGTTAACAAGAGCTAACGCCATTATCTTACATCAAGAAGTCACGGTAAATACACCAAAGGGTCATACATTCAAGATATGAAGCCACAGTGTCCAAAGCTACAACTTGGACGGGCGCCCGTAATGGTTTCACGAAGTATTTATGCCGATTCCTGCTTCAAGAGCGTGTGGCAGTAAGAGATAGAAAGAAAGAAAGAAATAAAGTTATATTAAACGTTTGCAAAAGGCCAAAATGACCTAAGAGACCAAAAAAGTACATCAACATCATCTGGGTAGATTATCAAGGGTACAAAATGAAATGAAATAAAATGAACTAAAAGGAACTTGAATATGGTATGATGTAGCTAGGTCTATATAGGCTCTAGAATCTATGAGATGAGGATGTAGCAAATCCAATATAAGGTGACCCCAACTACAAAGTATAGGGTAGAAAAGATACAGATGTTGATCCAAATGTCAGTATAGAATCATCATCATTGTAGAATCTCATGCATAGGGCGCTGTAGCATAGAGAACATAGTAGTGAGGCTAAAGAACTGTGGAAAGGTGCTTCGTTGGTGAGAGGTGATGGCCATAATCCTGTTGTGATGGCATGGTCATGGTCGAGGTTCACGTGGCCTAGGACATCTGGTCCTGCAAAGCTCGGTGGCTCTCTTGAGAGTCACTCCTCTTGGTCGGGTACCCTTAGCAATCTGGGGTCCACGAGTAGGTGGGGGTCTGCACTTGTTGCAACATTGATGTGGAAAACATCAGCGCGAGTGGCCTCTATGTTGGTCCTCGAGCCACTGCTGGTGGCCTGGTCTGTAGTAGGGTCTCCCTGTGCCTATGTAGCTCTAAGAGAAAGAGCCCCAAACACCTCTAGTCTGAGAAGTCCATGATCCTAGAGAAAGGCCCAAATCCCTCGTAAAGAGGCAATGAAATCTCCCTTTGATGTCATAGTATATTGGATATCTGTATATATAGTGCTCCTTTTTCTCTACCTCTAAGTGGCATAGCTGGCAGATGCGATCCCTTGGGGCTATCTTCGTTGGGCCATATCTGGCTGTCTCAATCCTCAATTGCTGGGAGGAAGTGTGAAGTTGGCTAATAATGCATTTGACTCCAAATGACAGGTGAGTATCCATATATCTCGGGCATATGATGAAACCATCTTGTGTCAAGCGAAGGAGGTGATCTCTGTAGAAGGCCATCTTTGTCCCTAGAGAGTGTGGAGGTGAGCTCCATGTCCTATTAGTATCTCTATCACCACCACCACCACCCCTACCCCTATGACCCCCCAAACCCCTACTACACACTATACTACCATTCACTTCACTTATGAGTGATTTATTGTAATACTATAACATTTTTAAGGATCCCTCTGCACCACGCTAGACACTCTCACTTCACAGCTCAGTGATCTACTACACTCTTGTGCCATCTCTAGCTTCCCACATATACTAAAAAGGACAAGATTGGGATGATAGAGGACCCCCCTCCAACTAACAACCGTAGAAACATCGCAAGTGTAGGTGGAGGTCTGGCATTGTGGCTCTCCATAAGATAAGGAAATACGTTCGCAAACAAGGCATAGAGGTTGCACCAATATCTTACTCGTGGTAAAAAGCAAACATATGAGATCAACAAATATTGGGAGACGTACCAACTATTCTTGAGCAGCAACTCAAAATAAGCCTAGCAAAAATTCGAGAGCACCGCCCACACACACCCATCCCTAATCCTCACATCTCACACAGAGATGCAGAGTCTCTTTATCATGTACCAAATCAGCCACTACTACCACACCCACCAAAGCCTCGTCCTACTACTTCTACCTTCTTCAGCACTTCTATGGTGGAGAAGGCCATGAGGAGATTACAGGGACGGGAGATCTCTAGATCAAGAGAGGATGAGAGGAGAGAACTTTTCATATGCCTCAAGTACACTTGCCCCTTTTATTACACCCCTCTTTAATAGGGTACTTGTTGAGGGCTTTCCACACATGTGGGCTATGAACACCATCACTGATCCTCACATCTGGTACACATATGCAGAGTCTCTTTATCATGTACCATATTAGCCACCACTACCACACCCACGAGAGCCTACCCTCTTCACCACTTCTATGGTGGAGAAGGCCATGAGGAGATTACAGCACAAATCTCTAGATCACAAGAGGATGAGAGGAGAGAACTTTTTACATGCCTCAAGTACACTTGTCTCTTTTATGCACACCTGTGGGCTATGAACACCATCACTCCTATCCACAAGGCAGGCGACACTATGGACCCAAGGATCTACATGACTATTATGATTGGTCATATTTTGGCCAAACTATATGTTCCAATACTTGAGGGAGAGCTCACCGCCTTGGCAGAGAGGGAGGATTTTCGTGCCCATGGACAGGCTAACTTTCGGTGGAACTTCTCCACACTAGATCTCATTTCAGCTTCAAGAGCCTGATTGAGCAATCTAAGGCAGATGGCCGTCACCTCTATTGTTGCTTTGTGGATTTCCACAAAGCCTTTTATACAATGCCATGTGACAGGATTCTTTAGAGACTAACAGATAATCTAGGGGATCATTACATTGTATGAGAGGATGGTGGGGAGTGTGTGTGTGTGTATATATATATATATATATATATATATATATAAATGCATTTTTTTCATCACCTATATCATGGATAAAAATATTGAGGGATGTTAGCCAAATAAACATCCATGTATGCATGCCTACAAATTCCATAGTATATACATACATGCTTTGCATGTGCTATGCTTAAGTGCCATTCATACATATCTATGCTAAGAATAATATTATTATCGTATGCAATGCATAGATGTATATATATGAGCTATGAGGCATACTACTTCTATGCATAGATATTTTAGGCATCCATCCATGCATACACCCATCCATGAAAATGGTGATGTGCTCCAGTGCACGATAAAGTCATGGATGGATAATCTTCAGTAGGCAGAAACAAGTGAAGCAACATCACAACTACGAACTAGGAGTCTCTTCCATTCGGGAGCTCTCGGCGGTGAAGATGGCATGGTATCCTGACATCGACTTTTCTCCTCTTAAGAGCCTTGTAAATACACCCTTATTAATTTCATGTTTAGCCAATTATATTGTTGGTCATGTCTGCCCGGCCACTCCCGGCTAGTTCAAGTCTGAACCCAGCTTACTCACGGGCATTTTTTTCCTGTGTGACTGGACAAAAGTTTTTTCCCATCATGTGAACACACTTATGTGTGTTGGGCACCTTGCCCTAGGGTTTTATGTACTCCCCTTGTACTTTGTACAACATTATTATGAGTGAGTACGTTTTCCAGCCACATGCTTCTCTCTCTATCGAGTTCACTGCACGCTTGAGCTTCTTGTTGTATTCGTGTGTAGGTTTGCCCCCAAGCACAACATTGGTATCAGAGCATGTTTAGGGTTAGGGTTAGGGTTAGGGTTCCCCCCTGCTGTTCTCTACTACTACACCTTTGGCCTATCGCACAAGAGCCCTTCTCGAACACATAATCAGCAGCTGCGTGAGAAGTTTCACCTTCAGACTTCAAAGCCAGCTAGTGCCTGTTATCTGCCATCTCAAAGCTCTTTGAAGCCAGCCAGTGCCTACCGTTTGTCATCCCCCAAAGCTCTTCGAAGCCAGCCAACCAGAAAGCCAACGACCTGCACCCTGCTGTGCGCTACTCTACCTTCCCATTGCTGCTGATGTGCACTGCCACTGACCTGCGCCGCCCTCTACTATGTGCTACCTCGTCCACACCTTCTGCCCGACTAATGTGTGCCCGACTTGTTGAAGCTGTTGACTAAAGTTGCTCGAAAATTGTGCCGATTGCAACCCAACATTCGAAAATTGTGCCGATTGTAAAACTCAGAAATTGCTAAAAAAAAGCAAATCGACTACATTAATTTTGGGGCTTTTGACCATAGAGCTTAAAATTGCAACATTGGCATACATTGGCATTGATTTCATCAGATTTAGTGTGTAATTGCACTAGAAATTTGGGGATTTTATAGAAATTGACACTATTTGCAGGTCTATTATAGACATTTGCACGGGGCATTTTGGGTGTTACAGGCACATGTACTTGGCATTGGGGCATTTCCCTCAATTTTTCAAAGGTCTTAGCATTGGGTTGCTTTGCAGATTTTTTGCTCTCCAGTTGATGTGGTTTATGTCTATGTATTGAGGAAACACAGTGGTATACTTGGGTCATATTGCAGCAGTTGATACCTTGACTCAGCCACCATATGGTTGCCAAAATCGAACAATGTGAAGAAAGCCTCACACCGACTTCAACCCCAACAGATTTACCTAAAGTTCGACAAGAATGGAGGCCCAAGCAACACCAAGCAAGTCACTCAACCACTCTCGTACCTACACAAGAGCTTGTGTGTTCAAGAAACCCCAATGGTAACCAACGAGTAGTCTTATCTACGGCCTCGACAACATGTGAGCCAAAAATTCAAGAATCAATTCCTACGTTTGCAAAATGGAGACTTATGAGCGCATCAAAGACAAACTCACAATGCTCTTGTCACCCCCCCGACAAACTCACAATGCTCTTGTCACCCCTCTGGATGTGAGGCATAAGTACACAAGAACTTGTTGCTCACATGTCATACTTTAGCTTACCCATAGAATCATTTCAATTAAAAATCATCGGGGTCAGAACCTGCACTTTCATGGGTTTCGATCATTTCATGGATTTAGGCCATTTCACGGAATAACTTTTCACGGCCTATTAAAAAAAACCTGCAATCTCACGGAATTTCATCTCACGGAATTAAACTTCATGGAATTCCATCTCATGGAATTACACTTCATGGAATTCCATCTCACGGAATTACACTTCACGGAATTACATCTCACGGAATTACACTTCACGGAATTCCATCTCACGGAATTTCATCTCACGGCCAAAAAACCTGCAATCTCATGGGATTAGGCCATTTCACGGAATACCCCTTCGTGGCCAAAAAACCTGCAATCTCATAAGTTTAGGTCTCGCATGAATTAACAGTCTCATAGCTTAAGAACTTGCACTTTCATGATTTAAGCCACATCATGGATTAATCCATCTCACGCATTAACACTTTCCCAACGATCTTCAATATAGCCATTTTACATTTATTAAGCTTATAGCTTACTACTCTTTGGCTATGTTAATGTAGCAAGTGCTCCATGAGTACATATCCATATTCATGCATTGGAGAACATTTGCACCAAAGCCTCACCATCGTTAACTTCCAGGTACATCTCTAGATGGGGGGCCATGGTGGGCGAAAGCCTGGTCCTTGGTACAACCCATCACTTGGAATTTTCCTTCAAATTACAAACCTCTCCAAATGACAAAACCATCTTCACAAATCAACGATCTTCAATCCTTAGTGAAGATATCTATATTAGCCTTGCACGTCGAAGTAATTCTTTCAATCCTCACCAACAAGTGGCTACTTCAACATAGAGCAGTTCAATTAGAGTCTATATGACTCAATTCTTGTACTTCATGTATATCTACTTTATAAGAGCACTTAAATATACATAAAACATAAAATGCACATGGACAAAAGACAGCAGGAATAGGTCCTACTCAACAACATTTAACAAGAATATACATAAAACATAAAATGCACATGGAAAAAAGACAACAGGAATAGGTCCTACTCAACAACATTTAACAGAAATCCTGCCACACAAAGGGACATCATCACACGCCAATTTCTTCAAATGATGAATGTCGCTTCAATGAATCAAATGAGGATCCGAGAATCACCATCTCATACTAATGATTAAGTCTACGTTCCTCCGGATCCTTCCTTCTCTTCTCTCTCCCAACATTAACATCTCTTAGTATCCCCACTAACACAAATCACATGTAACCTTGCTTCTGATTACCAAAAACAAACTAAGCAAAAAAAAAAGGCTCACATAAATATAAAAATGCAATCATTCGTAAAAAAAACCCCACCTCCTACCCCGTTAGGAATTCCCAATAAACCACTAACCTCTTCATTCACTAACTAGCTTTTCTTATTCCTTTTGGAGGAACAAAGACCATTGAATGTCACTCAACATCAAAGCTATTAACAAAGCTTGTCCATTCTCCCCACACAAAGGTCTTCAATGCGATCATCATGAGGATGCGATCGCCATTAGGAAGGGGGGGATGCTAACCCAATTCTAGGGTTAACAAGATCTACCGCCATTATCTTATATCAAGGAGTTGATAAATACACCAAAGGGTCATACATTCAAGATATGAAGCAATGGTATCCAAAGCTACAGCTTGGACGGGCATTGTAATAATGGTGTGACGGAGAATTTATGGCGATTTCTGCTTCAAGAGCGTGTGATAGCAAGTTAGGATGAAGTCCCAAGTGATGTACTTCATGGATATATTATGAGAGTAGTCATTGTAATAGCATTAGGCCTCTTATGAGCCTAAAGTGCCAAGCCGGCGCCACAGTTTAAGTGAGTGTGAACACTTGTGGCCATATATATAAGTGAGTGTGAATACTTATGGCCATATATATAAGTGAATATCTCTCATAATACAACATACTCTCCCATTGTGCAATTGAGTCTTTCTCTTGCTAATCCTCTTGCTAATCTCTCTCCCTAATACATGCTAGTGAGTGTGTGTGAGTGAAGTGAGGTGAGAGGAGGGACGAGTACCCGTAGTGCAATGTGGCGGTGTGACAACGCTCGTAGGAGGCATGGTGGAATTGCTTCTCAAAGGAGTTTTAGAGCTTGGAGACCTCAAGGGTCACGAGCTCGACCATTGGAAAGATCCTCATGATAGTTACGGTTTACCAAGTAATCTCTTTTTGGATGTGTTTCAAAGAGGGTTAGGGTGAGCCTTAATAGCAATGTTCTTAGGCTTTCATTAAAGGTGAGATACAAACTTTGTTAGAGGCTCTACCTAAAGGAGGATCAATAGGAACATATAATGTAGGGCACATGAATTGCTTAGCTAAAGAGCCAAAGACTCACTAAATCCAAGGGGGGAGGTTGATGAATTCGACCCAAATTGGGTAGTTGTACTAGACTCTAGTTTATATAAAAATGGGAAACTTGAGGTATAATAACATGGATCAAGTTATTGACCAAGAACAAGGGATTTTACCTAGGATCTTAGAGTGATAAATATGGGTTGAAACATCGACATCATTAAAGAACCCTTTTCCAAGATAATAGATATAAGACCTCCTTTGACATGTAAGAACTAATTTTTAATCTAAGCTTGTAACTCACTCTTCAATGGGACCTTACCAACACACATAAATATCAAACAAGAATACCTATTTGGTGGTCCACAAAGTCTTGTGAGGAAGTGTCATATGTACCTGAGAGGAGGGATGGAAGATTTATCATACCCAAACATGAAGGACTCAAGATTCAAGGGGACAAGTGTCTATAACTTGCTCTTTGCACACACAATCTATTACTATAATATTTTATCTTCTCCTATGGCTTTAATGATTGATTTGTTTTTCTTCTTGCCTCCTCTTCCATCATCTCTTCATCCACATGTCCTCTTCCCATTCTCCCCATAAAGGCAAGGAGGTGCCATCATCACCATACTTCCCCAAGCTAGAGTAGCCCCTTCTTCATCCATGGCTTGCACGGTACAAGTCCATATAATGCAAAAAGCATGGGCACATGTCAAAACAATCTTTATCACTTTTATTTGATTTCTCTATGTGTGTGTGTGTGTTGATTTTTTCCTCTCTAGGAATAGGGACATCAAGTTTTGCAATAATATATGCATTAAGTATTTTGATATAATGAGTTATGTGAAATTAAGGAAATCAACAAAGTCATTATTTATAACTAGTCCATGTAAGGCTAATGTTATAAAACCAAGACATTTTGAGTCTTTTTTTTATGTATTTATGGCCTAGATGAACATATAGACATGATTCTTATAGGTACTTTTACACATAACCAAAGAAGCTCTTGGCAAACTCATGTGAGAGAGAGTGTGTGTGCTTGAGAGAGCTACTTATTGTCTGGTGTGTGCACCTTAGAGACAGTGTGTGTACTTAAGAGAGATACTTATTGTGTGTTATGCATCTTGATATATTTTGTTTACTTTATGATTGAGAGAGTCAAGACTTCTCATGTGTGTTGAAGGCAACGTCAATTAGTGACTTAGTAAACTTTAGGATTAAAAGAAACCAAATGGAAGTATCATCTCACAGCTTGGCTTAATGTGTGTAAATGGTAAGTTCCCCATAACAATTTGCAATCTCATTTTATCCTAGGTTGGGGTGGGGAATAATGACATATAGTGAGATTATTGTCAAGTAAATTTTTTAAAATCATGTGTGGCTAGGGAAAACATTGATTTAATATTAGCTTGAGGTCTTTGAGTCATAAATAGTGTAAACTAGCAATCTTGTCTAGAAACTAGTATTTAAAGCCTTAAAGTCTACCTCAAAATACTTTTTTAGGTCTCTCAAAGAGAAATAGGCTAATGACACCATTGGGCAGGTGATATGGGTATGGCAATGAGTAGGTGATGTGGGTATGGCAATGTGCTTAGAGGTCCATACTGTATGGTAAAGAAATAGGTGGAGTGTTTGGGAAAAACCTTAAGTGATAAGGAAGATACATTTAACAGACACTGCTTCTATGTATCATTCTCATAAGAAGATAGGACCTGACCAAGCCAAATGGGTTGAAAGGACCATTGACTAGGATGAGTTTTATATTGCAGTTATTTCTTACAATGAAATAGACCATTAGGTAGGTTAGTGTTAACCCTTCTAGTTAACATTACCTTTAGCGTGGCTACACTTATTTTGTAATCCATATTTTGTAACCGCGCAAAGCGCTTAATGTAAAAGAGACATGGGATGACCGAGCTTACGGCTTGTGTAATGCCAGTCATGGAGGAAAAGTTGTACATAGAGCTAGAGCTAGAAATACTAGTTTTGGGCACCCAATTGTAAATGGGCGGCCGGCCATTGTAACTATGAGCTCTTGTATATAAGTCATTTTATGGAATATGAAAAGGGACAATCCCATTAGTCTCATTTGAGCTTTACCTCTTCTCTCTCTCTCTCTCTCTCTCTCTCTCTCTCTCTCTCTCTCATTTGAGCTTATGGATATATGCTAGCTTGTTTTTGCTTGTTTGCATGCTTGATTGTTGGTGTGTGCTTGTAGGGATGGTGATGCTCTAACCTCTCTCCTTCTCTCCTTCTCTCCTTCTCTCCCCTCTCTTTGCTCTCTACCAAGTCCCTTTTGCATGCATGTGGCATGAAGTGAAGGTTGAGCTTTCCGTATCTCCCTCTTTCTTGCTCTAACCTCTCTCCTTCTCTCCTTCTCTCCCCTCTCTTTGCTCTCTACCAAGTCCCTTTTGCATGTGGCATGAAGTGAAGGTTGAGCTTTCCGTATCTCCCTCTTTCTTGCTCTCTACCTAGCCATTGAGTCTCTTCTTGGGTGACACAAGAAGAGGTGGAGTGAGCCCCTAGCGGCTTCACATCAAGGAGTTAACCCTCATTAGGGTTAGCTAAGTGCAACTCTCCGGACTTGACCCTTGCATGTGTCTCTCTTATCTTCTCTCTCCTTCTTTGTGTGCAAGGTAGTCTGTTAGGCTTAGCATCTTTGGCGCCGCTTTTGGGGAATGCATTTTGCTTAGGGTCATCCACTTTGTTCATTTGCTAGTGTCCTTGTTTAGCCTAGTTAGAGTGCAAATCCACCAGTTGGTCGCTTGATTTTGCATTTGTTTTTGTTTTTGATGGTGATCACATGGAGCATTGAAGGTTAATCAAGCATCAGAGCATTGAGATCTTCACCGAGTGGGCGGGAGAAGCAAGTAGGTGCTCAACATTGTCCTTGGCATTCATGAAATTCTATGATTTTTTGTCTCTTTTTTCTAGGGCCTGGTCCATCATCTCAAGGACCAAAAACGTTGTACCAAAGAGAAAGGGTCTACCCAGGCCCTTCACATCAACCCAGTCCGCTTGTATATCAACAATATGTAAGATTCCTCCGTCTAGCTTTTGAGGTGTACAGGTGTAAGAACCTTCCCTTCTGATCTTATAATTATTCCCCTCTTTGAAATAAAAGAAAGATCCTGTTTTACCCTGTTTTGGCTTGGAGAGAGAAAATGTCTAGAGAGAGATAATTCAAAATTGAGATATTTTTGGATATAAAAATCCTCCTAGTGTCTAAAATGGTTTCCCTTGAAATAGAAATTCAAAAAGAAGTTTTGAATGTGCAATTGGAATTAATTAAAAATAGGTATAAAGGACCTTAGCTTGAGGGTCCAGATTTTTAGAAATTTTTGGATTATGGTCCAATTAAGGTTCCTATGGACCAATAAGATTAATCCAAATGTAGGGAGGAGATAAATTGAAGAATAAAAGAAAAACCCCCCAAAAATGAGTAAATGCTCACATAAGATGAAGAGTGGACTAAGGACCAAAGAAAAGAATTAAAAATTTGAATTTTGACACCTCAGTGTGGGGATCTCCCCTCATGAAGTAGGTGCCTTTTTCTCATCATTATCCCCAATTCTTAATCAATAAAATGAGATATTTTCATCTCTCCTCTCTCTTGTTTCAAAACTAGATCCAAAAAGTAAGTTGAACTGACCCAAAAATGGTCAAAAATTGACCAAACTGATCTGGAAAATTCTAGAATCACTTTGCTTGGTTATAGGCTCGATTTTTTCTATAAATAGAAGCCTCCCCTTTTGTAAAAGCTTAATGGTGTTTATGTACTGTTACTCTACTCCTGTTCAGCCTTTCTCTATCCTAAAATGAGTAACAAATAAATTTATTTAAACTTTTCTTATTGTTTACTCTTTAGAAAGTAAAAATTGAGTATATTAGAGTGCTTTACTTCAACTTGGGATTAATTTAAAGTGATATTAGAATGTAAAATTTGAGAAATAGTCAGCCATATAAAGGAGGTTATGGTAAAATTTTCTTAAATTTTGTGAAAATAAAGTTTATCTTTAGGTTGTTCTAAAAGAGTAATCCCCACCGTTTGTGCATTCTAAAAGACATTTTTTTTGAATTTATGCATAAAAAGATACATAAAAGATTTATTTTTATTTCAAAAGTGTTATTCTCATTAAAATTGAATTCATGCATAGAAAGATGCATAAAATAATTATTTTTATTTCAAAAGTGTTATTCTCATTAAAATTGAATTTATGCATAGAAAGATGCATAAAAGAATTAATTTTATTTCAAAAGTGTTATTCTCATTAAAATTGAATTTATGCATAGAAAGATGCATAAAAGAATTATTTTTATTTCAAAAGTATTATCTCATTAAAATTTAATTTATGCATAGAAAGATGCATAAAAGATTTAATTTTATTTCAAAAGTGTTATTCTCATTAAAATTGAATTTATGCATAGAAAGATGCATAAAAGATTTATTTTTATTTCAAGAGATTCTCTTTAAAATTAAATTTATGCATAGAAAGATGCATAAAAGATTTATTTTTATTTCAAAAGTGTTATTCTCATTAAAATTAAATTTATGCATAGAAAGATGCATAAAAGAATTATTTTTATTTCAAAAGTGTTATTCTCATTAAAATTGAATTTATGCATAGAAAGATGTATAAAAGAATTATTTTTATTTCAAAAGTGTTATTCTTATTAAAATTGAATTTATGCATAGAAAGATGCATAAAAGATTTAATTTTATTTCAAAAGTGTTATTTTTCTTAAATTTGAATTATGCATAAATAGATGCATAAAAGGATTTTTATAAAAGTGTTATTCCCACTGAAGTCGATTTTTATGCATAAATAGATGCATAAAGAATCTTTATATCAAAAATTAGAATTCTCTTAAATTCTATGTTTAAATTCTATGAATGAGATGTGAGGTGAATAGATGTGATGAGAATCAGATAGATGTGAATGGATGGATGGATGTGATGTGAATAGAGGTGATGAGATGTGAGGTGAATAGATGTGATGAGAATCACATAGATGTGAATGGATGTGATGAGAATCACATAGATGTGAATGGATGGATCGATGCGATGTGAATAGAGGTGATGAGATGTGAGGTGAATAGATGTGATGAGATGTGATGTGAATCAGATAGATGTGAATGGATGGATGGATGTGATGTGAATAGAGGTGATGAGATGTGAGGTGAATGGATGGATGGATGTGATGAGAATAGAGGTGATGAGATGTGAGGTGAATAGATGTGATGAGATGTGATGAGAATCAGATAGATGTGAATGGATGGATAGATGTGATGTGAATAGATGTGATGAGATGTGATGAGAATCAGATAGATGTGAATGGATGGATGGATGTGATGTGAATAGAGGTGATGTAATGTGAGGTGGATAGATGTGATGAGATGAGATGTGAATCAGATAGATGTGAATGGATGGATGGATGTGATGTGAATAGAAGTGATGAGATGTGAGGTGGATAGATGTGATGTGAATCAGATAGATGTGAATGGATGGATGGATGTGATATGGATGTGATATGAATAGAGGTGATGAGATGTGAGGTGAATAGATGTGATGAGATGTGATGTGAATCAGAGATAGATGTGAATGGATGGATGGATGTGATGTGAATAGAGGTGATGAGATGTGAGGTGAATAGATGTGATGTGAATCAGATAGATGAGAATGGATGGATGGATGTGATGTGAAGAGAGGTGTGATGAGATGTGAGGTGAATAGATGTGGTGAGAAGTGATGTGAATCAGATAGATATGAATGGATGGATGAATGTGATGTGAATAGAGGTGATGAGATGTGAGGTGAATAGATGTGATGAGATGCGATGTGAATCAGAATGTAAATGAATGATATGGATGTGAATGTGTATGTGAAGAATGGATATGAATGAGTATGTGAAAGAATGGATGTGGATGTATGTGAAAGAATGGATATAGATGTGTATGTGAAGGAATGTGATGTGATGTAAAGAGATGAGATGTGACATGAATATATGTGGATGTGAAGTGATAGATATGAATGTATAGATAGATGCGAGTAGTCACACATGTGAACGATTGGATGGATGTGGATGAATGAGATGAGATGTGTATGAATGAGATATGATGTGGATAGAAGTGATGTGTTATAATGGTGATGAGAATGAATGTAATGGTTATGAATGAATGAATGTGATGTGATGGGATGTGAATCGCGATAGATGTGAATGAATGAGATGTGATGTGAGTGAATGTGATGTGGTCTGAATGGATGAGATGTGAGTGAATGTGATGTGGTCTGAATGGATGAGATGTGAGTGGATGAGATCTGATTTGAGGACAAATTGAGGAAAGATGTGATGAGATAAAAATAATGTGATTGGATGAGAATAGGAATACTTATGAAATGGTTGTGGAATTAAATAATGTGGTTTGATGTGGAGCAATGTGGAAAGACGAGAGTTCGTTATAGAAACTGTATTTTGACCTGTTTTGAAATGACTGTTTTATGTCAAGAAGGAGAAGCATTTTGACCATCTTGTGAATGAGGTCGTGGAGACCTAATCTGATAAAGTTACAACAGCTGACGGAGATTCAATGGAGGACGTCTCGCGTAGCAAGGTCGGCCAAGGTCTTGAGACTAGCCTTGGTTCGATTAAAATGGTGAGCTTCTGGTACGGTGGATGAGGGACCGAGGAAGCGGCCTATGAGTGAAGCGCTAGGTCACCTGCGAAGGATCCTAGAGGGTGTTGACCATATGGTGCTCGGGCTTTGGGTCACCACGATACCCACGCGTGCATCGAGGAAGATATTAGAACAAGGAGTAAGAGTTGTTTTTTGAATTCGGGCATGGATCTGGTTGATTGACCTTGCTGGTCCTCAACAACGGATGAGTCCATGACTCTTTTATATGGATCTGTTGTTGGTTGATCTTGCTGATCTCAACGGAGATTCCATTTTTGATATGTGAATATATTTCCGGTTACCATGAGCTAGGAACTATCGAAAAGGCCCCTGAGTGGACAAGTGGTGAGCGTTCTGGTTGCCAATAATGCCATAGGTACACCGATGAAAGAAGGATTGGAATTAAGGATTCAACCGGAGATTTTGAGGATTATGATCACAGTGACTCTATGATTTCATTAAATGATTGTTTTAAAGACAGTTGATTATGTGAAAATGGCAATTTCATATTGGGTGTGTAAGTGGTGTGACTAATTTTAAGTTTGCATGAATACCTGGCTAGGAGGCCTGGGAAATCTTTTCCCTGGTACCTGGGACAAAACCTAACCAAATTCTTAATTGGATCCCATCACTACAGTGGTTGGGCGGTTGGCTAACCCACGGGACTGGATGGGGTTAGGCTAGACTGATGGATCCCTAAATTGAGACTCAATTCTGTTATGGTACGATAGATGAAGTAAATCCTGGATAAAAATTATTCTATGGAAAAGAATCAACGGTTGTGCCTCTCAATGAGGAAAAAAGCGTTGGTCTCTATGATCCAAGTGCAATCTTTTCCCTGATCAGGTTGGGTCAGATCAGTTTAGTTAGTTAAGGCTTTTGACTACATTAGAGAAAATTATCCTGGAGGAATCGCCCGTCCTTTCCGGGTAAGGAAAGTTTTTTCGGGTTCGATTTTGGAAGAATCGATGGATTAGTCTCTTGTCCAGATATTCGTGGGTGGGTGAGGCCCCGAGTGTGGGACACTGCCCCGCGCAAGAAGTGCTACTTCCGCTATTAGCACCCCTGAATTCGTTGCGCAGTGGGGATAGGGATCTTACAAGCTTCACAAGCCTAGATTTTGATTTGTGAATTGAGAATTTTTCCATGAGAACATCAATTGAATAGAGAATTGGTCATAGGAATGACCATTCTTTGGGGGAGAGAGAGATAAACATAAAAAGCATCCTAATTAAGCATAAATATAAACTTTTCTTAATTATTCTCATTACAACTCTTAAGAAAAGCTTGATTTGCATTATAAACACTTAATTTAGAATATTCTCAAGCTTGAGAGGGGTTGAGAAGTGAAAACATTGAGAATAGTAGAGAAAAACCATAAAATTACACTTTACCTCTTGTTTTTGCTTGTTTCTCTATCTTAGAAGAAGCCTCCAACCAATCAATTGGTTAGTGTGTTGAAAGGAAAGCTCCAAGGATGGTTGAAGAGAGAGAGAGAGAGAGGCTCCACTCTCTCCAAAAGTAGGGGATTTTTTAGGGATAATAAAAAATATCATTATTTTAATGTAATACTGGCACGGTACAGTTCACAGATTTTTTTACAAAAGACTAAGGGTCTATTTATAGGTGAGGGAGGCCTCTAACCAAGTCCAACTAGGTTCTTAAACTTTCCAGGTTCAGTTTGGCTAAATTTGGACAAGATTTGGACCTAGTTTGGCTCCCTTTTTGATTTGGTTTGATCCAGGAGAGAGGAGAGAAAAATATCACAAATTTTTTGAGTTAAAAACTCCACCACATGTGTGAAATAGGCACCTCCTTGAAGTCTCCCCCCTCCTTACCAAGGTGTCAAAAATGTATCATTATAACAAAATATCTCATTTTTTTAGTAATATCTCATAGTTTTTAACTAATAAACCTTGTACTCAGTCAACTCTTCATCTTATATGAGCATTTACTCATTTTTGGGTATTTTCTTTTATTATTTGGATTTATCTCATCCCTAAACTTGGATTAATCCAATTGGCCCATAGGAACCTTAATTGGACCATAAAATTTTTGTGAAAATCTAGACCCTTAGGCTAAGGTCATTTATACATATTTTTAATTAATTCCAAATGCACATTGGAAAGTTCTTTTTGAATTTCTGTTTTAGGGGAATCCATTTTAGACACTAGGAGGATTTTTATATCTATTTTAGACACTAGGAGGATTTTTATATCCAAAAATATCTCAATTTTGGATTACCTCTCTCTAGACATTTTCTCTCTCCAGGCCAAAACAAGGTAAAACAAAATCTTTCTTCTATTTCAAAGAGGGGAATAATTACAAGAATAGAAGGGGAGGTTGTTACACCTGTACACCTCAAAAACTGGAGGGAGGAATCTTACATCTTATGATCAAGGTTAAAGAGATAAATCTGGTAGGTCCGGGTGAAGACCCGAGGTTGGTATATATTGGAGGAGACCTCCCTATAGAGGAAGAGATCGAGCTCATCACTCTATTGATAGAATGCTAGGATTTCTTTGCCTAGAAGTACAAAGACATGAAAGGTGTACCTTCAGAAGTATTCCAGCACACCATTCCAATGTAAAGGATGTGATGTTGACATGTGTTTATGTGTTCACTCCTGCCCGAAGTAATTATGTCATGTTGAAAATAAAACCAAGTTCACTCATGTACACCTTCCAAATACAGAAATGCGAAAACCATCATCTTTACTACTATGGTCCTCGCTTGTTCTCCAAGGTGTAGGCACAAAGTAAGCAAATAGTGTTCATACCCTTTCGTACTTCCTCTAGAGCAAGACACACTCAGATGATTCATCAATAAAACCAAATTGCAATTAAGCCCACCACGTTGTCCTTAACTTGAGAAATAGCATCATCATTTCTAGGAAAGTGGAAAGGATGTGAGACCTTTCCATGCTTGTGCACCATCTATGGTCTTCTGCTTGATCTCCACATTGGTGGCCTTCCTCTGGATATGCGCAACAACAACTTCAATGCTAACATTTGATGAGGCCATCACAAACAAAAAGAAGGAGGGTTAAGGTTGTTTTACTCTACTAACAAGGCTTGGTGGCAATGGTGTATAACAATTGCTTTGGAGCTTGCCTCTATATTTATAGCAGTGGGAGAGGTTCAACACTCAAAATAAAAAACTATATTTGTCTTTTTTAATGTTATTAATAAAGGTATCTTTCCTCGAATTTCAACACCATAATAAAAAATGCATCTTTTGAACTTGTTTGGGAAAGAGCAAGTATGTATTTGAAGGAGATAGACATTGCACAATAGAAACCTCTACAATGAGGTGACATCCACAAAGGTTATCCCAAAATATTTAAGGTCAACTGATTATTCTTGACGGTATCCTTCCCCTGCCAGCCAACTTCTATGCTTGCTTTCTACTAGGTTTGTTCTTGGGGTATCTGGACCATCATTACTCCTCTCTATTGTTGTATCATGACTGAACCCTAACGTTCTATGCGTACTTCCCATCAGCTCATCCAAGAGTCCATTGCTGATAAATTCATGTCCATCACATGACCACTGTGCCACCATTGACGTATCAATTGAGCCTCCACTGATGCAGCTTCATTGGTAAGAGCCATGCGCCACTTCTCACACATTGCTTTGTGCTCTCCTTGAGATGTAACACACACATACTTTGTTGTGTGGGAAACCATGCTTTGCTCCTAATGAAATAGGCAAAACCTCTCCCTATCTATCAAGATGTGAATTGCATTCTAGTTTGCCTGAGCCTCGTCTGCCATGAAACCATAGAAATCTTCCCTCTCATAACCATGGTTGGCCATCACTTCATTAATGCATTCCCAAAATAGACATTGGGCCTCCATATCCTCCTATTTCATTTCACATGTTGCAATGATGAGAAGACCCTACATGCTGCATGAAAACAATAGTCATTTAAGAGGTTGTACAATTAGCTTGCTCTAACCACCTTAATACTCTACATTGGTAATTTGCTACCTTGGATCATATACATGACAAGCCATGGTCACCCAATCTGATGTTTGTCAGGTGTGGTCAAATTGTATCCATGCCTGTCGTAGGTCGCCAGAGCCGGCCGGTCCGTCGCATTCGATTCACAAAATCCAACCCTGAAGCGGGTCGTCCACATCTTGAAAACATAGCACTTCTCACCTGAGGACCCTTGACCTGGTAGCTTTGTAAGATTCCTCCCCAGCCTCTCAAGATGTCCAACATCTTCCCCTATAATCAAATCCCTCTTCAGAAATATAAAAGATCTTGTTTCTACCAGTTTTGGCCTAGAGAGAGAAAATCTTCTAGAGAGTGGTAATTCAGTTTTTAAATATTTTGGATGGAAAAATACCTCATCTTATTAGAATAAGTTCCCCTGAAACAGAAGTTCAAAAAGATTTTTAGAAGGTGCATTAGAAATTAAGTATAATCTGTTCAAGAGGCATTATCCTAGGGGTCAAGATTTTTTTAAAATTTTAAATTAAGGTTCCTATGGACCAATAAGATTCTTCCAAATGTAGGGAGGAGATAAATGAAGAAATAAAAGGAAAATCCCCCAAAAATGAGTAAATACTCACATAAGATGAAGAGTTGACTAAGGACAAGGTTAATAGTTAAAAAAGAGAGATATTTAGAAGTAATGATGCATTTTTGACACCTCAGTATGGGGGAACTCCCAAATAATGAGATATTTTTTATCCTGCTCTCTCCTTTTTCAACTAGATCCAAAAAGTGGACTAAACTGATCCAAAAATGGTCAAAAATTGACCAAACTGATTTGGAAAATTCTAGAATCAGTTGGCTTGGTTAGAAGCTCACTTTTTCCTATAAATAGAAGCCTTTTCCTTTGTTGAAACTCAATAGTGTTTTGCACTGTTACCCTGCTTCTCCCAAGTACCAAAAACTGTGAATTTTACTCATAATTCATTAGTTTTTGACCTTCCCTCTTCTAAAAGATTGGTGGCCACTCTTGTTTCAAACAAGAGTAGAACCCTCAAACCATCAAGCCAAAGGAAAGCTCTCAAATTATCCATGTAAGTTGGAGATTCTTCTCTTTTCTATTTCTTTTATGGTTTTTTCAGATTTTTGTCTTCTCTAAAATGAAATGATGTTATGCCTCATTGAAAAAAGACATTCCCCTCTCTTCTTTAGTAAATCCAACCATTCCTTATCCTAGATGATTGATTATTGGATAAAATCGAGTTTTTCATAATGTTTCTCTTTGATAAAGTAGAAACTATTTACATTAGAATGATTTAAATACTCTTGGAAAACTTATAATTAATTGTAAAAAGTTAAAAATTAAAAAATGGTCAGCCATACAAAGGAGGTTATGGCAAAATTTTTTTGAAATTGTGAAAAATAAGTTTTACTTTTTTTTAATTCAAAAAGAGTAATTTCCATCGTATATGTATTCTTAAAGTGTTACTTTTCATCCTAGGTATAGAAAAATGCTTACTAAAAATATTTTATAAAAAGAAAGTGTTACTTTCTTTAGGATTAAATTCTATGTATAGAAGGAAGCTTATTGAAATTTTATTTTGATCATAAAAGAATGATTTTCATCATAAATGATTTTTATGCATAAAAGATATTTTTTTATATTAAAAGTGTGATTTTCATCATAAATGATTTTTATGCATAAACATATGCATGAAAGATATTTTTTATATATTAAAAGTGTGACTTTCATCATAAATGATTTTTATACATAAACATATGCATGAAAGATATTTTTTTATATTAAAAGTGTGATTTTCATCATAAATGATTTTTATGCATAAACATATGCATGAAAGATATTTTTTTATATTAAAAGTGTGATTTTCATCATAAATGATTTTTATGCATAAACATATGCATGAAAGATAAATTTTTTATATTAAAAGTGTGATTTTCATCATCATAAATGATTTTTATGCATAAACATATGCATGAAAGATATTTTTTTATATCAAAAGTGTGATTTTCATCATAAATGATTTTTATGCATAAACATATGCATGAAAGATATTTTTTTTATATGAAAAGTGTGATTTTCATCATAAATGATTTTTATACATAAACATATGCATGAAAGATATTTTTTTATATTAAAAGTGTGATTTTCATCATAAATGATTTTTATGCATAAACATATGCATGAAAGATATTTTTTTATATTAAAAGTGTGATTTTAATCATAAATGATTTTTATGCAAGCATAAACATATGCATAAAAGATATTTTTTCTATATTAAAAGTGTGATTTTTATGCATAAAAGATATATTTTTTAGATTAAAAGTGTGATTTTCATCATAAATGATTTTTATGCATAAACATATGCATAAAAGATATTTTTTAAAATATTAAAAGTGTGATTTTCATCATAAATGATTTTTATGCATAAACATATGCATAAAAGATATTTTTTATATTAAAAGTGTGATTTTCATCATAAATGATTTTATGCATAAATGGGTGCATAAAAGAAATTCTTTTATATTAAAAGAGTGATTTTCATCATAAATGATTTGTATGCATAAACATATGCATAAAAGAAATTCTTTTATATTAAAAGAGTGATTTTCATCATAAATGATTTGTATGCATAAAAGAAATTCTTTCATGTTAAAAGAATGATTTTCATCATAAATGATTTTTATGATGATAAAAGTGTGACTTTCATCAAAATTAGATTTTATGCATAAATTGATGCATATAGAATCTTTATAATTAAATAAGGGTTCTCCTTAATCCTCTAATAATTTTCATAAAAATTGAAAAAATAAATAAGCAGATAATATGTGAGAGGAAATTCTACCGTTTCATATTCACTAAGATGAGAATGAGAAAATTCAAATAAACTATCGAAGTCGGAGATCAAGATAAATGATTATTTTATTCCTCCTAGGAATTCATGATTAGTTTAGAAATCTGTAAGCAAATATTCAATGAACAAAATTTAGAAAAAGAGAAATTGAAATATTACCTTTCAAGAAAGATAGTTTAGGAAGAACCTTTCCAGACCCAAAACTCTGATTCAAACTATTGACCAAGACCTAATTCCTTCGTCAGTTTCAATCAAGACCTAATTCCTTCGTCAGTTTCAATCAATGACGATGTGCCCAGTTCAGGAAAAACGCACTCAAAACACCCACCGAATCCGAAACTAAGTTAAGACTTTTGATTTTGATCTGAGGATCAAGTTAACAGAATTTGAGGAATTCTGTCTGGAATTCAAACCTGGATCTAGAAGTATTGGGATACGGATTTAAGATTTATTCATGGTATTCAAACAAAATCAAAACTGGAAACTTGCATAGAAACCCTGTTTTCTTAAAGGACTGTCTTACGCCAGAATACTGGAGGGAGCATTTGGCATATGTGTTTAACTAAGGGAAGTTCGATTGCAAACAGCTAGCGGGGAGTGTTCGAGGGACAGCTCACGCGGCAAAAACCTGCCCAGGTCTTGGGTATGGTGAAAAATGGTGTGCTTCCAGTACGATGGGCGAGGGCCGACGAAGCGGTCCCTGAGTGAAGTACCAGGACACCTAAGGAGGATCTTGGAGGGTTCTAACCAGGTGATGCACGGGCTCGCGGTGCTTAGGACACCCATACGTATGTCGAGGAAGATATATATATGTATGTTGACGAAGTGATAATTGTAATCTGTTTTACTGGATCTTGTTGCTGACCAGCTGGTCCCAACAGAGAGTCCAGAGAGGTACTGTTTTTGTGAAACAAGGGATTGAATGAAAATTTTGAATTATGAAATCTGTGATCATATTTGTTTTGTCAATGGATTATTTTTATATTAAAGTTTTAAAGAGGAGTGTGTGCGTATCTGTTTTCTAAAGCTAAAGTTAAGAAAGGCATTTCAATTATGGGTGGGTGAGTACTTGTTTGGTTCTACCGATTCCAGTGGTAGGGTGGTGGCTAACCCATGGGCTGGATGGGGTTAGGCTGGAATCAGTGGAGTTTTAATAATCAAATTGAAAAATCTTAGGATTACGCTAGGATTCGAGTAGTTAGTTAATTCCTTGATAATTGTGCCTGATCTTGATTAGGAAAAAAGCGTTGAAATCGCTCATCAGTGATAGTTTCCTTCTATCTGGTTTATTCAGGTGAAGGATAGTTTAGAATTGATCTCGTTAGAAAAATTCGTTAAGAAAATTCACAAAGGTGGAATTGTCCCCGCTTTCCGGGCATGGGAAATTTTCCCGGTTTCAGTTTTCGGAGTGACCACCAGCCTAGTCTCATGCCCGGACATTTGTGGGCGAGGCCCCGAGTGAGAAACCCTGCCCCACGCATGAGGGGGCTGCTTCCGCTGCGCGGAGGGGGCAGAGGGATCTCACAAGCTTTCTTCCGTGCACTCTCGCTTCAGCTTCAAAAGTGCATCCAAGCCAAAACTCTCCTTTGAAGGCCCTTGCCAGGCTGTAGTGACTGACCTCTGAAACCTAAAAAATAAATTGTTCAAATATTACAATTTACTTATCTAGATTTAATAACTATTTTACACAAACCTAATTTCCCAACCAGATTAGCCTACTATCTGTCTTCCACTAATGGTCTCATCTCCTCTGCAATGTTGATGACCCTAATGAAATGTGAGGAACCACCTTCTTGCACTAGTGCCACCATGATGATTTCTTTTGCCACACACATTTGAACCTTCCTTGCCCCCCAGCATTGTGATCCACCCCTAGCACTTTGGACACCATTGATCGCAAGATGAGATCATTCTCTGGCAAGATGTGGGCATATCACAAGTGGCCACATCAAGCGAGGTGACAAACACCTCACAATTGCAATTGAATATGGAAGTGGTTCTTCAACGGCCATCGACAATTGTGTGGCCACCAGTAGTGCCACAACTATAGAAGAAGAGGAGTTTGTGAAAGAGAGTTTTGGCCAAGTGGTTAATCGACACATCTCTACGAATTGGGTGGAGGACCACTTGGTCAACAACCAAAACTGCCTTCCTAGAGTCCCGCTTTATTGCCTCCTTGCAAACCCAACAATCCGCATGAATGAGGATTCTATTAAGGGGTTGATCAGAAGCATCAAGGAGAGCAACTACCAATCAACAATGGCGGCATTCATTGTCTCAAAGGGATTCCCAAGCAAAGCCCCCATTCCATTCGACTGTCGAAGTGAAGCCGGCCATGATCTATCATTGTTAGATGAATTTGACACCATATTAGAGGAGACGGAAGGATGGAAACACATGGTTGGGAAGATGTTCGTTGTTTTGGATGGAAACCACAACTCAAAGCTTGGTAAGAATGGGTGAATACCAACTGAGTAAAAAAAAAGAGGATTCCCAAGGTGAATTGCAGAGTGGTCTGGTTCCTTGAGAAAGAGGAGGCGGAGTTCTTGATGGTGCTGCAAATGATCAACAAGTGCATTGTACAATGTTTGTTTTGTATATAAAATGAACAAACATTATGTATGTCATCTTTTGCCTTGTTTAAAATGCATGCAAATTTTTCAAAGTCACGATTATTCATGTGCCGAACACAATGACACATGATATATTTATGATGCACATGTGGTTCTTGCCGATCCACAATCGTTGTTGTCAAAGTTTAGTGATACTGATCGTGCATGGGCCCAGAAAGCGCTTATTCATCAGGGACCCAACAGATCCAAGTGGTTAAAGCTTCCCATGGCTCTCTTGTCACAATTAATTATCAAGGTGTGTGCGCATTGCAGTATGTTTTAATTTCAAATTATATTTCTTAATGTTTTCATTTCAAAGTATGTTTCTCAAATAAATATAAACGCATTGCAGTCTGACTTCAATGCCACGTTCCATGCCAAGATCAGTGGCTTGCCTAAGCGAGAGAGTAGAGAATACATGATGGATGCATAAATGTTCGACAAGAACTATAGGGATGCCCTAAGGAGACGGAGGCACTTTTCACTAAAAGGGTACATGAGCCAACCTCAACTGTGGGGAAAGAGTTCTTTAAAAAAAAAGTAATCTCATACCAAGGGTGGGGTGAAAAGGCTAGCAAATTCACTACGCCGAAGCTAGCCAAGATTGCTCAAGCACATGTTTCAAATGAAGAGTAAGATCTCCAGCTCTCTTCATGCATTACATTTTTTAAAAAAAAGTAATTAGAAACCTAATGCTTGTTTACAATGTAGGAAATGTAGGCTGTTTGACATATTGGTGGGGCTAGTGGCGACTTTGCTATGAGGGATGCACAGATTCTGCCATCCAACAGAGCCTTCTTCATGTGGATCCATCGTCATTTATACTGGTTCCAATTGACTGAGTACATGCTAAAATTGCAGGCAAAGCTGGAGGTGGGGCTCACCCCTGTAGTAGCTGGCATGCACAAAAGAGCCACATAAGACTCTAGAGTAGGTATCACGGATGTCCTGAAATCTTATAGGAAGTCTAATTTTGAGAAGGCATTTGTTAGGTGGAAAGGAAAAATGCATGCTACCTTGGATCCTGTGACCAACAACCACACCTACCATGCACAACATGACACCTCTTTAAAGATAATGTGGGGGAGAGGGAGATCTTCAAACCCTAGCAAGCAAACACACACACAAGAGAGAGATGGATAGCTGAACTTTCTTCTATCTTCTTCTTCTTTACTCAACCAACATAACATAAAGATAGATAAGAGTACACACTATATGGGTTAGTACTCAACTACTACAACATACAAGGGTCGGTCCATAATGTGAACCTGACTAAATGAGCTAGCGCTATAACTATGCAAGTCTCTAGTAATCCAAAATGGCTATCACATAGCCTATCATCCCACTAGCCGCATATCACCCATAATCTCACCAACCATGCCAATGGTATAGATGCGGAAGCTATCACCCAGGCGGGTCATCAATGTCCGCCGTAGCACTAGTTGAGCTTGATATCTCAACACTCCCCCTCGAGCTCAACTCCACACACTGCACTCCAAGTAAGCTCCTAAACTTGTGGAGCTTCTCTATGCCCAATGCCTTCGTAAGGATGTCAGCTACGTGATCCTCTGTTCTGACATATACCAGATCTACATCTCCTACTAGAACCTTCTCCCTTACAAAGTGATAATGCACCTCAATGTGCTTCATTCTAGCATGATATATTGGGTTACTGGCCAACTGTATGCTGCTCAAATTGTCACAATATATGACAACTACCCTATCCATGGGCTCTCCCATGTCACCACCAAGTAGCTTCTGAAACCAAGCTACCTCACAAGCTGCCATAGCAACACCGGTGTACTCTGTCTCTGTACTCGACAAGGCAACTGTTGGCTACTTCTTACTGCTCCAACTCACAACAGCACTCCCAAATGAGAAAATAAAACTATTGGTAGATCTCCTGTCTGCAATACTACCAGCTCAATCACCATCTATGTACCCATGCAACTGTATCTATGTACCAGTCTCATAGAAAAGTCCATAATCAACTGTGGACTTTATGTACCTAAGGATCCGTCTAGCCGCATCCAAGTGTGGCTTCCTAGGGGCCTACATAAATTGACTCTCAAGTCCAACAGCATATCTCAAGTCTAGCATTGTAATGGTCATATAGATCAAACTTTATGTACCTAAGGATCTGTCTAGCCACATCCAAGTGTGGCTTCCTAGGGGCCTGCATAAATTGACTCACAAGTCCAACAGCATAGCTCAAGTCTAGCATTGTAATGGTCATATAGATCAAACTACCCACTATGCACCTGTATGTAGTGGGGTTCTCCAAAAGCTCACCTGTATCTGCGGAAAGCTTTGTGTTCTGCTCCAATGACACTGAAATAGGCTTAGAGCCTGTCATACCATACTTGGACAACATTGTTGAGATATCGAGCTCGTTTAGTGAGGCGGTGGACACTGATGACCCGCCTGGGGGATAGGCCCCACACTTACACCACTGGCATGGTTGGTGAGATCATGGGTGATATGCGGCCAGTGGGATGACAGGCTGTGTGACAGCCATTCTAGAGACTGGCATAGTTATAGCGCCAGCTCATTTAGTCGGGTTCACACTATAGAGAACCCGTGTATGTATTGGTTGAGTACCTTTCATATTATGAGTACTCTTATCTTGTATATGGTGTGTTGAGTGTTGAAAGTAAAGAAGAAAAAGATTTTTAGCCTCTCACCTTGTGTGTTTTCTATTAGGGTTTTGTGAGTGTGTGTGTGTGCTTGCAAGAGCTCAAGCTCTCTTCCCCCCTACATCTTTTCATGGTATCAGAGCCAGGTTCGTGCTAAGGGCTGAGCTGCAAGCAAGAGAACCACAGGAAGCGGTACGAGGGTAAGAGCTGCAACTACTCTTCCCTATTTATGTTGGTGACTACACCCTTGTCGGGAGCTCTACGGGAGGCACCGACAACGATCTCTGATTGAGGAGCTTTCTTCGCGGGAGTAAAGCTATAAGGCAACTATAATGTCCTATCAGTTATATTGTCCTATCGGACAGCCTTTTCTGGGCCGAAAATGCATTTCGGGCGCGTCTGGACCTCCGGTTTTCAGAAAGCAGGCGATTTCGAGCACTGCGGCGGGTAAGTGATCAATTCACTGCAGAACTCTGTTTTAAGAACTGTAGGAAGATAGATTGACTGTGCAGACACTGTGAGTGCTGCAAAGAGGTCAGCATTTGCCATTGGGTGTATGTATGCACATTGAAGTCACTGGTTGTGACATTTGAGAGTACTACAGTACCGCTGCAGAAAATACAGTAGTTTGTGCAGGACAAACGAGAGTGCTGTTTCTGGTAAAATTGTGTGTTTGGCAAGATGTCAAATGATGGGATAACCCAAATTGTGGCTGAGAAGCTAGATAAGAATAACTTCCATGCTTGGAGGTTCAGGTTGACGAATTTCCTGATGGGAAAGGGCTATTGGGACTATATAGAAGGTGAGCATGAAGAGGCACCGGAGATACCGGACATAAATCTGACTGCTACAGATGTGAAAGAGTTTAAAGACTGGAACCAAGGAGCCAGGAAAGTTATGTATTGGCTCTCCATTAGTATACAGGACACCATGATTGGGCACATTCAGGATGCCAAGTCCCCCAAGGAGGCGTGGGACACCTTGATAAAGCTCTATGAAACAAATACCAAGGCACGTAAGATACAGTTGAAGAATGAACTTCATACTGTGGAGAAAAAGAGCATGTCTGTGAATGATTATGCGTTGAAGATAAAGGGTATTGTGGAATCCCTTGCATCTATTGGTGTGTCAGTGGATGATGATGATAAGGTGGAAGTCTGTCTACGTGGTCTCGGGCCACAATACAAGGCATTCAAGACGTCTATTCAAACTCGGGAAAACATTCCCAACTTTACAGATTTGGTGTCTATGCTGATTATAGAAGAGAAGAGCTTGGGTGAAGACCAACAGTCTTCACAAAGCAAAAACAGTTCAGAGCAACAGGCCTTCTACACAAGTTCAGGAAGAGGACGAGGTAGAGGAGGCCGTGGACGCGGCCAAGGAGGTGGCCGAACAGGTAATCAGAATTATGGCCAGCAGCAGCAACAACAGTCCCAGAATACACAACAACAACAACAACAACAACACGCAGGTGGAAGAGGCAAATTCAGAGGTAGGGGGAGTCAAAGAGGCCGTGGAAATTGGCAAAGGCAGTATAATGATGCGTGCGAATGCTATTATTGTGGTAAGCCTAGACATGTGCAGGCAGAATGTTATAAGAAGCAGGCTGACATGCAAAATGGGAAAGTGCAGCAAAACAACTATGCATCCTCAAGCAGAAATAATGAGGATAATGAAAGGTTGTTTGTTATGCAACATGTCGTGAATGCCATGTCTGAAAATGTTGATGCAGTACAAAAAGATGATGTATGGTATGTGGATTCAGGTGCTTCGAACCACATGACAAGTCATGGGGAGTGGTTCAAGGAGATGAAAAACCTGGAAAGACCAGGTTTTGTGGAAACAGGGGATGACACTGCTCATCCAATTGCCCATGTTGGAGATGTGCCATTGTCTATGCAGGATGGCAAAGTGAAGTACCTTGCAGATGTACTTCATGTTCCAAACATAACAAAGAATCTGGTTTCAGTTGGCCAGATGATTGAGCAGGGTTTGCAGGTTCGGTTTAACCCTGATGGTTGTTATGTTGAAGACTTTAAAGACAAGTGCAGGTTGGTTGCAAAAGGCAACAGAGTGGGCAGAATGTTTACGTTGAATGTAGACATGCCTGAGATGAGTGCTGCGATGTTTGCAAATGGTTCAGGAATTGTTGCAGACACAGACATTTGGCATAAAAGGATTGGACATGTGAATGTGCAGAGATTGAAGTCTATGCAGACTAAAGGAATTGTGACAGGGCTGCCAAAATTTAAAGTGGAAGGTATGCAAAAAATGTGTGAAGCATGCCAATTTGGGAAGCAAACAAAGCATGTGTTTCCACGTAACAGATATGTGAGCAGAAATGCACTAGATGTTGTGCATTCAGATGTATGGGGTCCTACGAAGACCATATCTATGGGAGGCTACAGGTATTATGTGACGTTTATTGATGACCACACAAGGAAAGTGTGGGTATACTTCATGAAGGAGAAGAGTGAGGTGTTGACTCACTTTCAAAATTTCAGAGTTTTGGTTGAAAAGCAAACAGGAAAATATGTAAAGTGCCTAAGGTCAGATGGAGGGGGAGAGTACTTCTCCAATGAGTTCTCTGAATTTTTGAAGAAGAATGGTATTCGGAGACAGTTTACATGCAGATACACTCCGCAGCAAAATGGAGTTGCTGAGTGGAAAAACAGACACATTGCTGAGATTGCGCAAGCATTGATGGCGGTTCAACTCCTGTGGAGTTTTGCTTTCCTGCATAAGTAGGGTAGCAATAGGGCCAAAGAATCTATCTTGCATGATCTTCTCTCTTGCTTCAATAATAAAAGAATTTGACACTACAGTAATTGCAAGCAAGGAGGCTTTTCTGCTGAGGGCATCTACTACCACATTTTCTTTGCCTGGGCGGTACTTAATTTCAAAATCAAATTCCTGCAGGGTCTGCATCCACCTTCTTTGGCGCATGTTGAGATCCTTGTGAGTGAAGATTCACTCACAAGGATCAAATTCCTGCAGGGTCTACATCCACCTTCTTTGGCGCATGTTGAGATCCTTGTGAGTGAAGATTCACTCACAAGGATCAAATTCCTGCAGGGTCTACATCCACCTTCTTTGGCGCATGTTGAGATCCTTGTGAGTGAAGATTCACTTTAAGCTCTGATGATCTGTTACATCAAAGTGAATCTTTGACCCAGTAGGTAATGTCTCCACAACTTCAAGGCATATACTACTGAAAATAGTTCCAGGTCGTGGGTAGACAGCATAATTCCTCTCATGCGTTCTGAGTTTTCGAGATTCATAGGCCACTCCATGACCTTCCTGCAGCATGAGTGCACCTCCCAGGGCAAAACCACTGGCATCAGTTTACTACCTCAAAGGGTAGAGAGAAATCTGGCAACTTCAGAACAGGATTGGTTACCAAGGCGTGGTTACCAAGGTGGTCTTCAGCTTATCAAAAGCACTCTGGCACCTAGCAGACCATTGAAACGAGGTATTCTTCTTAAGAAGATTAGTTAGGGGGGGAAGCTATGAGAGCATACTTAGGTATAAAAATTCTATACCATCCAATCAATCCCAAGAATCCCCTGACTTCTTTCACTGTTTTTGGTTCAGGCCAATCTATGACTGCTTGGGCTTTTGCGTAATCTGGAGAAATTCTATCTTTGGATATCAGAAAGCCCAAGTATTCAACATGGTCGACAGAGAAAGTGCATTTTCTCTTTTTTGCAAAGAGTTGGTGCTTCCTTAGAATCTCAAGAACTTTTCTGACATGAGCTTCATGGTCAGCTGCATTCTTTGAGTAAATCAGAATATCATCAAAGAAAACAAGAAAAAAATCATCCAAGTATTCTCTGAGAATGTCCTGCATTAGGCGATTGAATGTAGCTGGGACATTTGTCAATCCAAACGGCATAACAGTGAATTCATAATGCCCATACTGAGTATTGATGGCTGTCTTCAGGATATCTTGTTCATTAATCGTGATCTGATAATACCCTGATTTGAGATCTATCTTTGTGAAATCTGGGCTCCACTTAGCCTATCTCAGAAGCTCATCAATTCTGGGGATAGGATACTTATTCTTAACTGTCAGGGCTGATTGAGACCTCTGTAGTCCACAGAGAGTCTTAGCGTTCCATCTTTCTTTTTCTGAAAGAGAACTGGCGCACCCCAAGGTGAAACAGGGTCTTACAAACCCTTGTTTAAACAGCTATCTACGCTGTTCCTTGAGTTTGATGGCTTCAGGAACTGGCATTTTGTTCCGGGGGTAAATTCTATCACATGATCTACTTCCCGAATTGGAGGCATCTCTATTAATTTTGTTGGGAGAATAAAACATCATAATCACTTAACCATTCAGGTTCTTTAGCTTTTAACTTTGTGTCTACTGGATTCATTTTGACAACGTAAATGAGCTTCTTCTTTCTAAGTCCTTTTAGTAAGTTAGAAGCTTTTACTAACTCTAGATCTAGGGATCCAAAAATTCTAGTTCCTTGAACTTTGTTCCCGTGAAGGTCATGGAAGGAAATGGTTCCATTGTGACAGTGTATGTCAGCTTGATTTTTGTGGAGCCAATCCATACAAGGATTCCGTCAAAAACTCCCAAGGGTAAGACTCTGAATTGATAGTCAGTTAAATTCTCATCTAGATTGAACTGAATACGATCTGTTTCAAGGTGAGTGAAAAGAATCTTCCCACTGGCCAATTCAACTTGCATAGGTTTCCCTTATTTTTGATCTAAGACTAGCTTACCCAAGCATCCAGGGGAAATAAATGAATGAGTACTGCCTGAATCAATCAAAAGCTTAAAAGGCTTACCCTGATACTCAACTAGAGTATGGATGACTGAGAATTGGCGATCTGGCCCTTGGTTTTCAATTACAGCATAAATCTCTCCTCTTTCCTCTTCCACTACCTCTGCTGTTGTGACTGCTCTGGCTGTTTGCAGTAGTCTGAGGCGGAACTCTTTCTCTTTGGTTGCCCCAGTTTCGAGAAGGAGTTCTGAGGCTACTCTCGATAGAGGCAGATAGTTGAGCTGGAGTTCTCCTGGGATTTCCCTAATTTTGACGAGATGGACCCTGATTTGATTGATAGTAGGAAGGGGTTGGTTTGCACTATTGGTCCTTGACTTCCCTGTCCCTTTGACATGGCAGGAGTCGAGCAGTCTTTCAACTGGTGACCAAAACCCAGGCATCCAAAACACCGATTCTCACTTCTGAGCTCGCTCCTTTGAATCCTTGAAAGAGGTGGGGCTCCTGAGAAAGTGTTCTGGGGGAAGGGTGTTCCTTCACTTCTGAATCTTCCCACATCCTGATTTTGTGAATTGGGCTGCCTCTTTGGGGGTGGAAAGTTTGAAGTACTTCCCGGGGTTTGGAATCTTTTAAAATTAGAGGGTGCATCTTCAACGGGACCTTAACTATAAAGGCTTTGGCAAAGTCCTTTGCCATTCTTAATGCTTCGACCATTGAGACAGGTTTGGCATTCTTTACTAAGGTGTCCAATGGCTCGTTCATTCCTCGAATAAACCTGGCCATCAGCTGCTCTTCATCCAATTGTGGAGAATATTTGAGAAGAAGGGCAAAAGCTTGATGGTAATCTTCAATTGTCCGACTATCCTGCTTTAGTTCCAAGAATTCATTCATTTTGGTTTCAAGGAATCCCGGAGGACAAAACCTCTTTCTAAGGTAAGCTTTAAGATGGTTCCAGGTCTGGGTATTCTGGTCGAGACGGTTAGTCTTGCAGTGATTCCTCCAAGAGCAACCTTGGCCGTTTCCACAATCTTTAACCAGGCGAGAGCCATTTTGCTTCTCTCATTGTAGCCAGTTACATCAAAGTATTCTTCCATAGCCTCAATCCACTTTTACACTACTTCACCTAACTGCTCCCGTTCACCCTTGAAAGGACTAGGTTGGGATCTGTGCTAAGCTTTTCGAACATTCGGATCTAACTCTTTGTCATCGCTTAGAGGATCCGGTTGTCTTACACGGGCCAACCACATATACCGACGTCGCTCTACAGGATCTAGAAAGTAAAGACTCTCAAAATGACGTGCGAGTCTCACTCTGCTTACTCGAGTCATAGCAGAGTTGATGAGGTGCTCGAATGCAAAGGCTATCATATCCTAACTCTGGAAGAGTTTAGGAATGCCAGATAGATTCGGGGTATCCATCTATAAATTTCCAATTCAATTTATGAATTTATTTCAAACATAATCTTAGCAAGTGAAAATATTTTTTTTTAACGGATTTACTTTAGAATTTTAGGCAGTTTCTGCGCTGCTGTTTCGTAAATTTACAACAACGCTCTGATACCAATTGTGGGATCCCACTGCCCTGTGGGATCCCACTGCCCCCTCCGCACATGGATTCTCGGTAGCTGGCAGCAATCGAAGTAGCTCCCTCATGTGCGGGACAGGGTTTCCCACTCGGGGCCTCGCCCTCGAATGTCTCGGCACGAGACTAAGTTGGTGGTCATTCCGAAAATCGAAACCGAGAAAATTTCCCATGCTCGAAAAACGGGGACGATTCCACCATTTTAATTTTCTTAATAAAATTTTCTAACGAAGTCAAGATACTAAACTAACCTTCATCTGAATAAACCAGATAGAAGGGAGACTATTACAGACTTAACTTGAAGGGATCAACGCTTTTTTCCTAATTGAATCAGGCACAGCCATTGATCTATTCATTAGAGAAGTCTTCAGGCTTTTATTTAACTACTCGAGTTCTAAACGTATTCCTATTAATCAATTTTATTATCAAAACTCTACTGATTCCAGCCTAGCCACATCCGGCCCATGGGTTAGCCACTGCCCAACCACTGGAATTGGTAGAACCAGACAAGTACTCACCCACCCATAATTGAATGCCTTTCTTAACTTTTGTTTTTAGAATAGAGATACGCACACACTCCTCTTTAAACTTTAACTTATAAAACAATCCATTGACAAACAATTATTGATTACAGATGTCATAACTCAAAATTTCCATTCAATCCTGGTTTCTCACAAAAGATAGTATCACTCTGGACTCTCCGTTGAGACCAGCTGGTCAGCAACGAGATCCAGTAACAGATTACAATAAACATTGGTTCATCATATATCTTCCACGATATATGCACTGCGAGCCCGTGCATCGCCTGGTCGTCAGAACCCTCTAGGATCCTCCTTAGGTGTGCTGGCACTTCACTTAGGGACCGCTTCGTCGGCCCTCGCCCATCGTACCGGAAGCACACCATTTTTCACCATACCAAGGCTGGTCAAGACCTGGGCAAGTTTTTGCCGCGTGAGCCATCCTTTGAACACTCCCCGCCATCTGTTGCAACCGAACTTCCCTTAGAAAAGCACATATACCAAATGCTCCCTCCAGTATTCTGGCGTAAGACAGTCCTTTAAGAAAACAGGGTTTCTATGCAAGTTTTCAGTTTTGATTTTCTTTTGAATATAATGAGTATATCTTAAATCCATATCCCAATACTTCTAGATCGCAGGTCTGAATTCTAATAGAATTTCATGAATTCTGTAACCTTGATCCTCAGATCAGAATAATCAAAGGGTCTTAACTTGATTTCAGATTCGGTGGGTGATTTGAGTGAATTTTTTTGAACTGGTCACATCGTCTTTTCTTGAAACTGACGAAGGAGTTATGTCTTGGTCATAGTCTGATTCAGGTTTGAGTCTGGAAAGGTTCTCCTTGAACTATCTTTCTCGAAAGGGTAATATTTCAATTACTACTTTACTAAATTCATTCATTGAGTATTTGCTTAACTGAATTCAAAACTAATCCACGAATTCCTATGAGGAATAAATTAATCATTTATCTGAAATTCCGACTTCGATAGTTTTTCTGAATTTTTTCATTACCATCGTAAAGAATATGAAACGGTAAAATTTTATCTCACATAGTATTTACTTATTCATTTACCAATATTCATGGGAATTTAACATAGGATTAAAGAGAACTCTTATTTTGATATAAAAATTGTGTATGCATCTATTTATGCATAAAATCCAACTTCTATGGAAATAACACTTTTATATAAAAGAAAATCCTTTTATGTATCTATTTATGCATAAAAATCAATTTTGATGAAAGTAACTTTTTTATAATAAAAAAATTCTTTTATGCATAAAAATCATTTTTGATGAAAGTAACACTTTTATAAATTAAAAAAATTCTTTTATGCATCTATTTATGCATAAAAATCAATTTTGATGAAAGTAACACTTTTATAATAAAAAAAATCTTTTATGCATCTATTTATGCATAAAAATCAATTTTGATGAAAGTAACACTTTTAGAATAAAAAAAATTCTCAAATATGCATCTTTCTATGCATAAAAATTAATTCTAATGGAAATAACACTTTTATAATAAAATTATTTCTTATATGCATTTTTCTATGCATAGAATGAAAATAACACTTTTAGAATACACAAACAGTGGGGATTACTCTTTTTGAATAATAAAAGATAAAATTTATTTCACAAAATTTAAGAAAATTTTGCCATAACCTCCTTTGTATGGCTGACCATTTTTCAATTTTTTTCATTCTCAAATTACTTAGAAATTATCCCAAATGGTTTAAAGCATTCTAAACACTAATCAAATTCCACTTTTTAAAGAGAAACAATATGAAAAGTTTAATTCTAACAATTTGATTACATATCTAGGATAAATAAAGGCTGAATTCAAGAATGAAGAGAGGGGGAAAGCCTTTCCACAACAAGGCATAACATCATTTTTCATTTTGAAGAAAACAAAAATTAGAAAACCATTAAATGGAATAAAGAAAAAGTAGGATTTCTAGCTTACATGAATTTTTGTGAGCTTTTCTTTGGCTTGATGGTTTGAGGGATCTACTCTTGTTTGTAACAAGAGTGGCCACCAATTCTTTTGAAGAGGAAATGGTCAAAAACTAATGAATTATCAATAAATTCATTGTTTTTGGCTCTAGGGAGGAGTAGAGTAATAGTGCATAAAACACTATTAAGCTTCTACAAAGGGGGAGGCTTTTATTTATAGGAAAAAGTGAGCTTCTAACCAAGCAAACTAATTCTAGAATTTTCTAGAACAGTTTGGTCAATTTTTGACCATTTTTGGGTCAGTTTAGTTCACTTTTTGGATCCAGTTTTGAATTAGGAGAGAGGAGAGATGAAATATCTAATTTTATTGATTTGAATTCAAAAGCAATGATGGGAAAAAGGCACCTACTTCATGAGGGGGAATCCCCACTCTGAGGTGTCAAAAATTTATTTTTTTAGTATTTCCTTTGGTCCTTAGTCCACTCTTCATCTTATGTGAGTATTTACTCATTTTTGGGAGGGATTTTCTTTATTTCTTCAATTTATCTCCTCCCTATATTTGGATTAATCTGATTGGACCCTCAGAACCTTAATCTAAAATCTTCAAAAAATCTGGACCCTTAGGATAAGGCCTTTTTAGCATATTATAATTTATTTCTAATGCACCTTCTGAAAATCTTTTTGAACTTATATTTTGGGGGAATTTATTTTAATAAGAAGAGATAATTTTTCATCCAAAAACATCTAAAATCTGAATAACCTCTCTCTAGAACATTTTCTCTCTCTAAGCCAAAATAGGTAGAAACAAGATCTTTTATTAATCTAAAGAGGGGATTGATTACAAGGGAAGATACTGGACATCTTGAGGGGCTGGGGAGGAATCTTA
Source organism: Cibotium barometz (assembly GCF_041138505.1). Classification (NCBI taxonomy): domain Eukaryota; kingdom Viridiplantae; phylum Streptophyta; class Polypodiopsida; order Cyatheales; family Cibotiaceae; genus Cibotium; species Cibotium barometz. Next base: position 28,384,895 of record NC_141073.1, read on the forward strand.
CATTCTCTCCCACTTGAAAAATGCGAGATGTGCTCATCCCGCAAACTGGGGGTAATCCCGTAACACTTTGGCTTCTTTCTCTGCTTCTTTCTCCGAGGTGGCATCTTCAAAAGGATAGAACTTCCATTTGGCCAATAATTCTCTCAGAATTCTGTTCCTGAGAACCTTTTCTCAAACATCAAGGATTTCTTCATGTTGGAGTTCCATCTGTCCTTGGGTTGAAGAAGTTAAGATTTCATCATCAAGCACATGATTCGGGTGTTGAAATATACAAGTGAATAGGGTGTGTGTGGGAACAAGCTCTTGGATAGAGGCTGTAAAAGAGGAGATGTAATTGTGAAAGAACCTGTGAAAAGGTTAGAAGAATCTACTGGGAGAGAATAATGGGTAGCATGAGGGAATTTAGGAGTGTGGAGTTATTCTGGGAGATATTCAGGGAAAAGAGAAGAGGTGGAGAGAATCAGGCAAAAGGTGGAGATATTCTGGGAGTGAATCCCTGATGTAAACTCTATAAATTGAGGCATAGCCCTAATGAGAATTTGCTGGTTTTTGAGTATCCATGCCTACATTAATCTATCTGCTAATTATTCACTAATTACATCTTAATCATTTCTTAATCACTTTGTTAATCATGTTGATTCTAGTGTATGATCCACCATAGCTCATCATTTTGCTCAAATTTCAACATGGTATCAGATCCATGCCTAGAATCAACCAGATTTATGAGCCCATTAGTGAATTAATCAGGATTAGTAGGTAATTAGCAAAAAAAATCAATTTTTAGTGAGTTTTTCATCTTCCCCTTCACCCCCAGCCAGTGGAGGGTCTCTAGCACCTTGCACACATCAAATTAGGGCAAGCCCTTCTAGCATATGGTAGCCACTTCAAAGCTCTTCAATCCTATCCAAACAAAAGCGTAAACCGTCAAGCGATGAGGGAGAAATCGCTGTTTTGCTGGGCGCCGTTTTTCTGAGCTATTTTTGACATTACTCCTTGCTCAAATCAAATTGCTTCAATTCCTCCTAGCCCAAGGTGTAATCAAGCATGCTCTACAAGTTGGTGAAGACAGAAATCAATTTCATCAAGTCTACAGTGAGATCCAAGCTCTTCATCAAATCTGCAGGTGACTTTGGTAAAACAGAGATTAAGCTTTCATTATTTGGTCAAATCTTGTGTTTCTTGGCTTAATCCTCTACTAGAATCATTGCTATTGATGCCTTTGAAAGCATTTGAGCTCATTTGAAGTGGAAGGCACCAGATCTGGGCTCCCCGCATACTCTGTTTTCTGCACACAAACCAGAGCATTAATTTGCTAATCAGTGATTAATCAGTGCTAATCACTGTACTTTGGTGCAATTGAGGGTTCAAATTAACCATTAGGTATCTGATACAGATCCCTATAACTTCAGATTTCAAATCGGAGTTGGTTTGATACTCCAACCATCCCGTACAAATTGGTTACCCTTAATTTAGTGTAATTTAGTGTAATTTCTGGGAAAATTGTGCTGATAAAATTGTGAAAATCATCATTTTGCATTTAACCCTTGGTTAATGCCTGTAAATCTCACTCAAATTCAAGATTATTCACAGCCAGAGTTGCATTTGGAATGTGCATGAGAATGAATGCTATACGCATTATGTATTGGGCACATTTTATCAGTGTAAAAATGGGAACAGACACTGCCCTTGTCCAGATTAAGGCAAGAGGTAAGACCTCCCGCATAAATTTGGGTTTGCATTGCATAATGATAAAAGATGAACATCAAAAGCCCAAAGGAACTGTCAGCAAAACATTGAAACATGTTGCTCACATGGAGCAAAATGACCTGACGAACGAGCTCATGGCCCCAGCCATGAAAGAAGAAGAATATCTCTTTCCAAGAAGAGGATCCACACCAAGAAGAAAAGCTGAAGGAAGAGATGGACACGAGAAGAGAAGCTGCCACAAGAAGAGAAGCTGTCACGAGAAGAGAAGCTGCCCCGAGAAGACTGAAAGAAGAGACGGACGCGTGGAGAGATGCTGCCACGAGAAGAAGACTGAAGAAAAGAGAAGATGTGAGGCTCCAAAGAGCAAGGAGCCATGTGAAAATCTCTGAGAGAGAGAGAGAGAGAGAGCCCACAACCCAATGTAACCTGCCCCAATAAAGTAAAACTACCTCTGAGCCACCGATGATGTAGGCCACGTGGTAGATGTATGTGTGAGCACTTTAGTCAAGGTCGCGGGCACTTATAGTAGCCTTGGACACATAGAGAGAGAGAGTGTCAAGGACTATGGAGTTTAGGGACTTGAGGCACTGGTCGCGGACTGTCAAGTAAGAAAGAAACTTGATACAGGGTCCAGGTGTGTTGAGATAACTTGAGGGGAGGAGTAGACACTGGTCGCGGACTTCCAAGTAAGGGGAGGCAAACTTGGTATAGGGTCTAGGTGTACTAGGAGTATTCACTTGAGGGGAGGTGTTGAAATATACAACTGAATAGGGTGTGTGTGGGAACAAGCTCTTGGATAGAGGCTGTAAAAGAGGAGATGTAATTGTGAAAGAACCTATGAAAAGGTTAGAAGAATCTACTGGGAGAGAATAATGGGTAGCATGAGGGAATTTAGGAGTGTGGAGTTATTCTGGGAGATATTCAGGGAAAAGAGAAGAGGTGGAGAGAATCAGGCAAAAGGTGGAGATATTCTGGGAGTGAATCATGGAGAAATCAATGGGATTTGATGCTTGATGTAAACTCTATAAATTGAGGCATAGCCCTAATGAGAATTTGCTGGTTTTTGAGTATCCATGCCTACATTAATCTATCTGCTAATTATTCACTAATTACATCTTAATCATTTCTTAATCACTTTGTTAATCATGTTGATTCTAGTGTATGATCCACCATAGCTCATCATTTTGCTCAAATTTCAACATCGGGCTCGGCACATACTTTTCAAGAAGGCCGACATGAAATACATTATGCACTTTGAGATGAGGAGGCAGAAGAAGCTCGTAGGCTAAGTCACCTACTTTCTTTGTAATCAGATATGGCCCACAATATTTGGGGGATAACTTCTTGTACTTCCAAGAGATAGAGAACTTCTTTTGGGGCGTACTCGAATGAAGACCATATCTGCTTCTTCAAATTTTCTATCTGTCCTCTTCTTATCTGCATACTGCTTCTATCTATCCTGGGCAGCTTTTATATCTTTGCGAATTGACTGTATCTGCTGCTCCATGTCGTCAAGCATCTGTCTGGACATCTCGACCCTAATCAATGGGTCGGACCAAGTTAATGGAGTTAAGCAATCTTGTCCATACAGAGCTTTGAAAGGGCCCATCCCAATACTTCGGTGATAAGAAGCATTGTAGGTGAACTCGACTAGGTGGTGCAGATAACTTAGCCACTTCTTGGGCTCCTTGCCACAGTATGACCGAAGTATATCTTCGATTACTTGGTTTACCCTTTCAGTTTGACCGTTGATCTTGAGGTGGTAAGCTGTGCTGAGATCCAAGAAAGTTCCTACTGCTTTCAAAAATGCAGTCCAGAATCTTGACGTGAATTTGGGGTCTCGATCACTTACTATTCTTCTGGGTAGGCCATGCAATCTGAAGATTTCCTTGAGGAACACTCTGGCCACATCCACTACTGTAGTGTAGGTTTCTTTTACTGGAATCAGATGGACAACTTTGGTTAGTCTATCAACTACCACGAAGATGGAGTTGTAACCTGATTGCACTGAAGTTAATCCAATAATAAAATCCATACTGATATATTCTCACTTCATCATAATGGATGTAACTTCCCAGGCATTTTTACTCTCTTGGCCTTGACTTTTTGACATTTCAGACATTGACGTACATGATTAAGTACATCCTTTTTTAGTCCAGGCCAAAAGAGGCTTTTCTTCACAAACATGTAGGTTTTGATGAAGCCTGGATGTCCTGCAATAAGGCTATCATGGGCTTCATTCAGAATTTGACCCTTAGTCCCCTCATCATTGGGAATGCATAGCCTACGATTATAATATATAATTCCATCACCCAGGCTATACCCTTGAACTCGGCTCAACTCCTGTGGAGTTTTGCTTTCCTGCATAAGTAGGGTAGCAATAGGGCCAAAGAATCTATCCTGCATGATCTTCTCTCTTGCTTCAATAATCAAAGGATTTGACACTACAGTAATTGCAAGCAAGGAGGCTTTTGTGCTGAGGGCATCTGCTACCACATTTTCTTTGCTTGGGCGGTACTTGATTTCAAAATCAAATTCCTGCAGGGTCTACATCCACCTTCTTTGGTGCATGTTGAGATCCTTGTGAGTCAAGATCCACTTTAAGCTCTGATGATCTGTCATCATCAAAGTGAATCTTTGACCCAGTAGGTAATGTCTCCACAACTTCAAGGCATATACTACTGAAAGTAGTTCCAGGTCGTGGTGGACAGCATAATTCCTCTCATGAGTTCTGAGTTTTCGGGATTCATAGGCCACTCCATGACCTTCCCGCAGTATGAGTGCACCTCCCAAGGAAAAACCACTGGCATCAATTACTACCTCAAAGGGTAGAGAAAAATCTGGCAACTTCAGAACATGATTGGTTACCAAGGCGGTCTTCAGCTTATCAAAAGCACTCTGGCACCTGGTGGGCAGACAATTGAAACGGGGTATTCTTCTTGAGAATATTAGTCAGGGGGAAGCTATGAGAGCATACTTAGGTATAAAAATTCTATACCAAGCAGTCAATCCCAAGAATCCCCTAAACTTCTTTCACTGTTTTTGGTTCAAGCCAATCTATGACTACTTGGACTTTTGAAATTCCATCCTTGGATACCAGAAAGCCCAAGTATTCAACATGGTCGGCAGAGAAAGTGCATTTGCTCTTTTTTGGTGCTTCCTTAGAACCTCAAGAACTTTTTTGACAGGAGCTTCATGGTCAGCTGCATTCTTTGAGAAAATCAGAATATCATCAAAGAAAACAAGAACAAAATCATCCAAGTATTCTCTGAGAATGTCCTGCATTAGGTGATTGAATGTAGCTGGGACATTTGTCAATCCAAACGGCATGAAAGTGAATTCATAATGCCCATATTGAGTATTGATGGTGGCTGTCTTCGGGATATCTTGCTCATTAATCCTGGTCTGATAATACCCTAATTTGAGATCTATCCTTATGAAGATCTGGGCTCCACTTAGCCTGTCCCCCAGCAGAAGCTCATCAATTTTGGGGATAGGATACTTATTCTTAACTGTCAGCTGATTGAGACCTCTGTAGTCCACACAGAGTCTTAGCATTCCATCTTTCTTTTTCTGAAAGAGAACTGGCGCACCCCAAGGTTAATTAGTGGGTCTTACAAACCCTTGTTCTAACAGCTATCTAAGCTGTTCCTTGAGTTTGATGGCTTCAGGAACTAGCTTTTTGTACGTGCGCAGGGCTACTTGGCTGAGCTCCGGGGGTCAATTCTATCACATGATCTACTTCCCAAATTGGAGGCATCTCTGTTCATTCTGCTGGGAATAAATCATCATAATCACTTAACCATTCAGGTTCTTTAGCTTTTAACTTTGTGTCTATACTGGATTCATTTTGACAACATAAATGAGCTGCTTCTTTCTAATCCTTTTAGTAACTTAGAAGCTTTTACTAACTGTAAATCTTGGGATCCAAAAACTCTAGTTCCTTGAACATTATTCCTGTGAAGATCATGGAAGGAAATGGTTCCATTGTGACAGTGTATGTCAGTTTGATTTTTGTGGAGCCAATCCATTCCAAGGATTCCGTCAAAAACTCCCAAGGGTAAGACTCTGAACTGACAGTCAGTTAAATTCCCATCTAGATTGAACTAAATACGATCTGTCTTAAGGTGAGTGAAAAGAATCTTCCCACTGGCCAATTCAACTTGCATAGGTTTCCCTGATTTCTGATCTAAGACTAGCTTACGCAAGCATCCAGGGGAAATAAATGAATGAGTACTCCCTGAATCAATCAAAAGATTAAAAGGCTTACACTGATACTCAGCTGGAGTATGGATGATTGAGAATTGACGATTTGGCCCTTGGTTTTCAATTGCAACATAAATCTGTTCTCTTTCCTCTTCCACTACCTTTGCTATTTTGACTGCTCTGGCTGCTCTGCAGTCTCAGGCAAAACTCTTTCTCTTTGGTTGCCCCAGTCCTAGGAAGGAGTTCTAAGGCTACTCTGGAGACAGAGGTAGATAGCTGAGATGGAGTTCTCCTCGGATTTCCCTGATTTTGATGAGATGACTGATAGGAAGGGTTGTTCTGCACTCTGGGTCCTTGACTTCCCTGTCCCCTTGACATGGCAGGAGTCGGGCAATCTTTCAGCTGGTGACCAAAACCCTAGCATTCACAAAACACCGGTTCTCACTTCTGAGCTCGTCCCTCTGAATCCTTGAAAAAGAGGTGGGGCTCCTGAGAAAGTGTTCTGGGGGAACGGTCTTCCTTCACTTATGAATCTTCTCGCATCCTGATTTTGAATTGGGCCTTGCTGCCTCTTTGGGGGTGGAAAGATTGAAGTACTTCCCAGGGTTTGGAATCTTTTAAAATTAGAGGGTGCAACTTCGGCGGGACCTTAACTACAAAGGCTTTGGCAAAGTCCTTTGCCATTCTTAGTGCTTCGGCCATTGGGACAGGTTTGGCATTCTTTACTAAGGTGTCCAATGGCTCGTTCATTCCTCGAGTGAACCTGGCCATCAGTTGCTCTTCATCCAATTGTGGAGAATATTTGAGGAGAAGGGCAAAAGCTTGATGGTACTCTTCAATTGTCCGGCTATCCTGCTTTAGTTCTAAGAATTCATTCATTTTGGTTTCAAGGAAGCCCGGAGGACAAAACATCTTTCTGAGGTAAGCTTTAAGATGGTTCCAGGTCTGGGTATTCCGGTTGAGACGGTTAGTCTCGCAATGATTCCACCAAGAGCGACCCTAGCCGTTTCCACAATCTTTAGCCTGGCGAGAGCCATCTTGCTTCTCTCATTGTAGCCAGTTACATCAAAGTATTCTTCCATAGCCTCAATCCACTTTTCCACTACTTCACCTAACTCTTCCCCTTCACCCTTGAAGGGACTAGGTTGGGATCTATGTAGGGCTTTTCGAACATCCGGATCTAACTCTTCGTCATCGGTTAGAGGATCCGATTGTCTTTCACGGGCTGTGCACCTCATGATGCTGACAAACAAGATTTTTGTCAACTTAACTTTGACAATAGATTTATGATTATTTAATTTTTAAAATTTATCTTTAAACAGATAATTATTTTATCATACTTCTTGAACAAGATTAACCATATTCACAATCATGAAGGCCATTTGGTTTTTTTTTTTTACAAAACTTAATTTATTATCAAAAGTTTTCGATATATACATAGAGCATCACGGCTCCCAAAATCACTGCCTCAATCGTGTACGCATAAAGAAGCGAAACTGCGAAGGAGACATGCCATGATACACAGGATTCATTATTACAGAAAGAGGTGCTGTAATTCTCCTTCTATAGGGATGAAGGGGCTAAGAAGCCTAAAAACTCGGCATGAAATTCTGAAGTTCCTGGGTGAATGATTAAAGAGTTGTACATGCTGAACAACAAACCCTAGCCTTATCAGAATCATGGCTAAGGAAATATTTTGCCTGAGCCTATGATGCTGATTGGTACTGATATTAATACATCGTCCTCCAAAGAACCACATATACCGACGTAGCTCTACAAGATTTGGAAAGTAAAGACTCTCAAAATGACGTGCGAGTCTCACTCTGCTTACTCGGGTCGTAGCAGAGTTGATGAGGTGCTCGAATGTAAAGGCTATCATATCCTGACTCTGGGAGAGTTTAGGAATGCCAGATAGATTCGGGGTATCCATCTATAAATTTCCAATTCAATTTATGAATTTATTTCAAACATAATCTTAGCAAGTGAAAACTTTTTTTTTTTGCAAATTTAATTTAGAATTTTAAGCAGTTTCTGCTGCTGTTTCACAAATTTACAATAGCGCTCTGATACCAACTGTGGGATCCCACTGCCTCCGCACTACCGGTGGATTCTCGGTAGTTGGCAGACAGCGAAAGCAGCTCCCTCATGCACAGGACAGGGTTTCCCACTCCGGGCCTCGCCCTCGAATGTCTGGGCACGAGACTAAGCTAGTGGTCATTCCAAAAACCAAAACTGGGAAAATTTTCCATGCCCGAAAAATGGGGACGATTCCACCATTTTTATTTTCTTAACAAATTTTTCTAACGAAGTCAAGATACTAAACTAACCTTCATCTGAATAAACCAGATAGAAGGGAAACTATTACAAACTTAACTTGAAGGGATCAACGCTTTTTTCCTAATTAAATCAGGCACAACCGTTGATCTATTCATTAGAGAAGTCTTCAGGCTTTTATTTAACTACTCGAGTTCTAAACGTATTCCTATTAATCAATTTTATTATTAAAACTCTACTGATTCCAGCCTAGCCCCATCCGGCCCATGGGTTAGCCACCGCCCAATCATCACTGGAATTGGTAGAACCAGACAAGTACTCACCCACCCAGAATTAAATGCCTTTCTTAACTTTTGCTTTTAGAAAATAGATACGCACACACTCCTCTTTAAACTTTAACTTATAAAACAATCCATTGACAAACAATTATTAGTTACAGATGTCATAACTCAAAATTTCCATTCAATCCTGGTTTCTCACAAAAAACAGTATCACTCTGGACTCTCCGTTGAGACCAGCTGGTCAGCAACAACAAGATCCAGTAATAAACAGATTATAATAAACAGATTATAATAAACATTGGTCCATCATTTATCTTCCACGACATACGCATGGGTGTCCTAAGCACCGCGAGCCCGTGCATCTCCTGGTCAGAACACTCCAGGATCCTCCTTAGGTGTCCTGGCACTTCACTCAGGGATCGCTTCGTCGGCCCTCGCCCATCGTACTGGAAGCACACCATTTTTCCCCATACCAAGGCTGGTTGGTCAAGACCTGGGCAGGTTTTTACGGCGTGAGTCATCCTTTGAACACTCCCCACCAACTGTTGCAACCGAACTTCCCTTAGAAAAACACATATACCAAATGCTCCCTCCAACATTCTGGCATAAGACAGTCTTTAAGAAAATAGGGTTTCTATGCAAGTTTTCAGTTTTGATTTTCTTTTGAATATAATGAGTATATCTTAAATCCGTATCCCAATACTTCTAGATCGCAGGTCTAAATTCCAATAGAATTTCCTGAATTCTGTAACCTTGATCCTCAGATCAGAATCAAAGGGTCTTAACTTGATTTCAGATTCGGTGGGTGATTTGAGTGAATTTTTTTGAACTGGTCACATCGTCTTTTCTTGAAACTGACGAAGGAGTTATGTCTTGGTCATAGTCTGATTCAGGTTTGAGTCTGGAAAGGTTCTCCCTGAACTATCTTTCTCGAAGGGTAATATTTCAATTACTACTTTATTGAATTTCATTCATTGAGTATTTGCTTAACTGAATTAAAAACTAATCCACGAATTCCTATGAGGAATAAATTAATCATTTATCTAAAATTCCGACTTCGATAGTTTTTCTGAATTTTCTCATTACCATCCTAGAGAATATGAAACGGTAGAATTTTCTCTCACAGAGTATTTACTTATTCACTCACCAATATTCATGGGATTTAAACATAGGATTAAAGAGAACTCTTATTTTGATATAAAAATTCTGTATGCATCTATTTATGCATAAAATCCAACTTCTATATAAATAACACTTTTATATAAAAGAAAATCTTTTTATGCATAAAAATCAATTTTAATGAAAGTAACACTTTTATAATAAAAATTTTCTTTTATGCATCTATTTATGCATAAAAATCAATTTTGATGAAAGTAACGCTTTTATAATAAAAAAATTTCTTTTATGCATCTATTTATGCGTAAAAATCAAATTTGATGAAAGTAACGCTTTTATAATAAAAAATTTCTTTTATGCATCTATTTATGCATAAAAATCAATTTTGATGAAAGTAACACTTTTAGAATAAAAAAAATTCTCCAATATGTATCTTTCTATGCATATAAATTAATTCTAATGGAAATAACTCTTTTATAATAAAAATATTTATAATATGCATTTTTCTATGCATAGAATGAAAATAACACTTTTAGAATACACAAACGGTGGGGATTACTCTTTTTGAATAATAAAAGATAAAACTTATTTCACAAAATTTAAGAAAATTTTGCCATAACCTCCTTTGTATGGCTGACCATTTTTCAATTTTTTTCATTCTCAAATTGCTTAGAAATTATCCCAAATGGTTTAAAGCATTCTAAACTGATCAAATTCTCAAATTACTTAGAAATTACCCCAAAAAATTTAAAGCATTCTAAACTAATCAAATTCCACTTTTTGAAGAGAAACAATATGAAAAGTTTAATTCTAACAATTTGATTACATATCTAGGATAAAGAAAGGCTGAATTCAAGAATGAAGAGAGGGGGAAAGTCTTTCCAACAAGGCATAACATCATTTTTTATTTTTTAGAAAATAAAAATTAGAAAACCATTAAATGGAATAAAGAAAAAGTTAGATTTCTAGTTTACATGAATTTTTGTGAGGGATCTATCTTGTTTGCAACAAGAGTGGCCACCAATTCTTTTGAAGAGGAAATGGTCAAAAACTAATGAATTATCAATAAATTCACTGTTTTTATCTCTAGGGAGGAGTAGAATACTATTAAGCTTCTACAAAGGGGGAGGCTTCTATTTATAAGAAAAAGTGAGCTTCTAACCAAGCAAACTGATTCTAGAATTTTCCAGATCAGTTTGGTCAATTTTTGACCATTTTTGGGCCAGTTTAGTTCACTTTTTGGATCCAGTTTTGAATTAGGAGAGAGGAGAGATGAAATATCTAATTTTATTGATTTAAAATTCAAAAGCAGAAAAAGGTGCTTACTTCATGAGGGGGGATCCCCACTCTGAGGTGTCAAAATTTCTTTTTTTTAGTATCTAAAATGGTCCACTCTTCATCTTATGTGAGTATTTACTCATTTTTGGGAGGGATTTTCTTTATTTCTTCAATATATCTCCTCCCTACATTTGGATTAATCTCATTGGTCCCTCAAAACCTTAATCTAAAATTTTCAAAAAATCTGGACCCTTAGGATAAGGCCTTTTAAGCAGATTATAATTTATTTCTAACGCACCTTCTGAAAATCTTTTTAAACTTCTGTTTCATGGGAATTTATTTTAATAAGAAGAGATATTTTTCCATCCAAAAATATCTAAAATCTGATTAACCTTTCTCTAGAACATTTTCTCTCTCTAAGCCAAAATAGGTAGAAACAAGATCTTTTATTAATCTGAAGAGGGGATTGATTACAAGGGAAGATACTGGACATCTTGAGGGGTTGGGGAGGAATCTTACATTCTCTCCCACTTGAAAAACGCAAGATGTCCTCATCTTGCAAACTGGGGGTAATCCCACAACACTTTGGCTTCTTTCTCCGAGGTGGCATCTTCAAAAGGATAGAACCCCCATTCGACTAATAATTCTCTTAGAATTCTGTTCCTGAGAACCTTTTCTCGAACATCAAGGATTTCTTTAGGTTGGAGTTCCATCTGCCCTTAGATTGAAGAAGTTAAGATTTCATCATCAAGCACATGATTCGGGCTTGGTACATACTTTTTAAGAAGGTTGACATGAAATACATTATGCGCTTTGAGATGAGGAGGCAAAAGAAGCTCGTATGCTAAGTCACCTACTTTCTTTGTTCAACACACTAACCAATTGATTGGTTGGGGGCTTCTTCTAAGATAGAGAAGCAAGTAAAAACAAGAGGTAAAGTGTAATTTTATGGTTTTTCTCTACTATTCTCAATGTTTTCACTTCTCAACCCCTCTCAAGCTTGAGAAGTTTCTAAATGAAGTGTTTATGCAAATCAAGCTTTTCTTAAGAGTTGTTAATGAATAATTAAGAAAAGTTTACATTTATGCTTAATTAGGATGATTTTTATGTTTATCTCTCTCTCCCCAAAAGAATGGTCATTCCTATGACCAATTCTCTATTCAAATGATCCTTCTCATTGATAAATTCTCAACTCACAAATCAAACTCTAGGCTTGTGAAGCTAGAGGTTAAGAAAGTGGCTTTTTATACTTTTATGCTTCTAAAAGTATGATAATCTTATGATTTAAATCCATAAATTGGATTTAAGTTTAGAAGATAGTTATACTATCATAATTGTATTACTAAGTTTATTCTTTTCAAAAATATTAAAAATTATAAGTAATAGCAACGGAGCAATGGTAAAATTTTTAAGAAATTGATACATAATTCATTCTTCTATAACGTGAAAAGAGAACTTCCTACCATATTCTAGGATTGGTCATCCTATGCTAAAAGAATGATTTTCATCACATTCAATGGAAAACTAATTTTTAATATTTATGCATAATTAAACAATTAAGTAAAGAGAAAATTGTGGTAATTTTATTTAAATGATAAAAGAGGAATTTCCATGACATTTGGAATTCAATCATTTAAATGGGAAAAGTGGAATTCTTAGCATATTGAATTAATGGATATTTTTATTAAAATTCAAAGAGTAATTTTAGATAAATTTATTTTATGCATGAGAAATATTTAAATGATAAAAGAGGAATCCCCATGACATTTGGAATTCAATCATTTAAACAGTAAAAGTGCAATTCTTGGCATATTGAATTAATGGATATTTTCATTAAAGAAAAGAGGAATTTTAGATAAATTTATTTGATGATAAAAGAGGAACTCCCATGACATTTAGAATTCAATCAATTAAATGTAAAAAGAGGAATTTCCATGATAGTTGAGATCCAAGAAATTAAATGGAAAAAAGAGAAATTTTTAGTATAATTAAATTTATGAATATTTATCAAAGTGGAATTTTGAGCATTATTGGGAAATATGGGTAGAATTGATATTTGTAAATCCCATGAATTCTTTTATTCAAAAGAAGAATATTGAACATATTTCACTTGAGGAATTTGAGAAAGAATATGAAAATAGCCATCTCGAGAAAAAGAACCTTTACCTAGGCGGCCAAGCAAGGCAGAAATTTAGAAAAAGTCCCATCGTCGGTATCAAAGTAGAAAAAGCTACTAAATGAGAATGAGATGTGAGGTTATGTGAAAGGATGTGATGTGATGTAAATGAATGTGGATTTGAATGATGAGATGAGAATGAGATGTGAGGTTATGTGAAAGGATGAGATGTAAAGTAAATGGATATGGATGTGTATGTGTATGTGAAAGAATGTGATGTAAATGAATGTGGATGTGAATGATGAGATGAGAATGAGATGTGAGGTTATGTGAAAGGATGTGATGTGATGTAACATGACTATGATTTTACTGTAATGTCATTCGGGTTAACCAATGCTCTTGCAACCTTCAATCACCTAATACAAGATATATTCCATCCCTACTTGGATGAATTTGTGCTTTTCTTCTTTGATGACATCTTAGTCTACTCCAAGTCGGTGGAAGAGCATGAGGAGCATGTGTGTAGAGTTCTGCAGTAGCTGCGCAGACATAAACTCTATGCCAAGAAGAGAAAATGTATCTTCTTTACTCATCGGATTCATTATCTCCCAAGATGGTATCTCAATAGATCCCACCAAGGTCAAGGATATACTGGAATGGCCACCCCCTAAATCCATCTACGACGTTCATGGATTTTTGGAAATCACAGGATGATATAGGATTTTCATTAAAGATTATGCCCTGTAGTTGCACCCTTGATGGATAAGAAGGATTGCAAAATAGTGTGGTTTCCAATCCATCAAGTCAGCTTTGATCAGCTCAAAGGCTATCATTACCTTAGTGCCAGTCTGAAACTTCCTGATTTCACCAGGGAATTTGAGGTGGTTACTGATGCCACTTGGTGGTATCTTAGGACAAGAAGGAAGACCAGTGGCTTATACTTCTCGCAAGGTGAAGCAATATGAAGCAAATTATGCCACCCATGATTTGGAACTCTTAGTAGTTGTTCATTGCCTCAAATTATGGAGACATTATCTCGTAGAGGGAGAAAATTCCAGCTTGTAATTGACCACAAGAGTCTGAAGTGGATCTTCACCCATCCTAGCCTCAACATGAGGCACAGAAGATGGATTGAAATCCTACAAGAATATAACTTCGACATCAAATTTCACCCTGGATAATGTGGTAATGAATGCCCTTAGTCGTCGCAAATCTTTCTTGAGTGAAATTTTGATGCCAAATGATCCCATACTAGACAAGGTCAAAGAAGCTTCATCTCATGATCCTGATTAGAGGATGGTGACGTTAGTAGAAGAAGGGAAAAATTTAGAGAAAGAGAAAAATATAATCAAAGGGTACTTCATCCATGATGGGAGCATTTACTTCAATCATAGGATATGTATTCCTAAGGATCCTGCTCTAAAGAAGCTAATCCTCCATGAAGCTCATGATAGCTCCACTGCAGGGCATCTAGGCTATGCAAAAACATTGAATGTTGTGATGTGATGTGATGTGAATCGGGATAGATGTTAATGAATGAGATGTGATGTGAAATGGATATGATGTGATGTGATGTGAACCGGGATAGATGTGAATGGATGAGATGTGATGTGAAATGGATGTGATGTGAATTGGGATAGATGTGAATGGATAAGATGTGATGTGATGTGATGTGAATTGGGATAGATGTGAATGGATGAGATGTGATGTGATGTGATGTGAATTGGGATAGATGTGAATGGATGAGATGTGATGTGAAATGGATGTGATGTGATGTGATATGTTGTGAATCGGGATAGATGTAAATGGATGAGATGTGATGTGAAATAGATGTGATGTGATGTGATGTGAATCGGGATAGATGTGAATTGATGATATGTGATGTGAAATGGATGTGATGTGATGTGAATCGGGGTAGATATGAATGGATGAGATGTGAATGAATGAGATGTGGACATGGGTAGATGCGAATGGATGAGATGTGATAAGGATAAATGTGGATAGATGTGATGAGATAGAATATGATGTGATTGAATGGATGAAGATGATGGGAATACATATGATTGGACATGGATTAAGAAATGTAGATTGATGTGAAACAATGTGAAAAGACGAGAGTTCATTATAGAAACTATATTTATGACCTGTTTTTAAATGACTGTTTTATGTCAAGAATGCTGGGAAAGCATTTTGATCGTCTTGTGAATGAGGTCGTAGAGACCTAAGTGATAAAGTTGCAATAGCTGATGGAGAGTCAATGGAGGACATCTCGCGTAGCAAGGTCGACCAGGGTCTTGACTAGCCTCGATTCGATTTAAATGGTGAGCTTCCGGTACGGTGGATGAGAGACCAAGGAAGCGGCCTATGAGTGAAGCGCTAGGTGACCTGTGAAGGATCCTAGAGGGTGCTGACCATACGGTGCTCAGGCTCTGGGTCGCCGAAGATACCCACGTGTGCGTCGAGGAAGAAAATGGAACAAGGTGTTAGAGTTGTTTTCTGAACTCAAGCATGGACCTAGTTTATTGACCTTGCTGGTCCTCAACAGATGAGTCCATGGCTCTTTTATATGGATTTGTTGGTTGATCTTGTTGATCTTCAACGGAAAGACCATTTGGATTTTTATAAGTGAATATATTTCCGGGTACTATGATCTAGGAACTATTGAAAAGGCCTCTGAGTGGACAAGTGGTGAGTGTTCTGGTTGCCAATGATGCCATAGGTACACCGATGAAGGAATGATTGGAAATTAGAATTCAACCAGATATTTTGGAGGATTATGATCAGTGATACTATGGTTTCATTAAAAGATTGTTTTAAAGACAGCTGAATCTGTGAAAAAGGCAATTTCACGGCTGAATTTCAGTGATATTATGGTTTCATTAAAAGATTATTTTCACAGCTGAATCTGTGAAAAAGGTAATTTCATATTGGGTGTGTAAGTGGTGTGACTATCTTGAAGTTTGCATGAAGCGCCGACTAGTTGGCCTGGGAACTCTTTTCCCTAGTACTCGCCGAGACAAAACATAACCAAATTCCTAAATGGATCCTATCACTACAATGGTTGGGCGGTTGGCTAACCCATGGGACTAAACTACTAAGAGTAACTCCAAGTCATGGACAACATAATTTCTCTCATGCATTTTGAGCTTTCTGGATTCATAGGCTACTGCATGACCTTCCTACATGAGTGCACCTCCTAGGGCAAAGCCACTGGCATCTGTTACTACTTCAAAGGGTAGGGAAAAATTTGGCAATTTGAGAATAGGGTTGGTTACTAAGGTTGTCTTTAGCTTATCAAAAGCACTCTAACACACAGCGGTCCACTGAAATAGGATACTCTTCTTGAGAAGGTTGGTCAAAGGAGATGCTATCTAACCATACCTAGGTATAAAGATTCGATACCACCTGGTTAATCCTAAGAATCCTTTGACTTCTTTCATTGACTTGGGCTCTGGCAATCTACGACTGCTTGGATTTTAGCAAGGTCTGGAGAAACTCCATTCTTAGATACTATGAAACCCAAGTATTCGACATGGTCAGCAGAAAAAGTACATTTGCTCTTCTTTACAAAGAGTTGGTGCTTCCTTAGGATCTCTAGGACCTTATGCACCAACTCTTCTTTACAAAGAGTTGGTGCTTCCTTAGGATTTCTAGGACCTTATGCACATGATCTTCATGGTCAGCTGCATTCTTGGAATACACCAAAATGTCATAGAAGAAGACAAGAACAAAATTATCCAAGTATTCTCTGAGAATATCCTGCATGAGTCGATTAAACGTGGCTGGGGCATTTGTTAATCCGAATGGCATGACTGTAAATTCATAATGCCCATAGCGAGTATTGAAGGTTGTCTTTGGGATATCTTTATCCTTGATTCTCATCTGGTAATATTCAAATTTGAGATCTATCTTGGTGAACATTTGGGTTCCACTTAACCAATCTTCAATCCTCCTAGGGATATGATACTTATTTTTGATTGTCAACTGATTTAATCCTCTATAATAAATACAAAGTCTTAACATTCCATCTTTCTTTTTATGAAAGAGAACGGGCGCACCCCAAGGCAAAACACTGGGTCTTACGAATCCTTGCTCTAACAGCTGTCTTAACTGTTCCGTAAGTTCTATGGCTTCTAATTTTGTATATGCATGCTGGGCTATCAGCGGCTAAGCTTCGGGGGTTAGCTCTATCTCATGATCTACTTCATGAGTCGGAGGCATCTCAGTTAGCTCTTCTGGGAATACATCAGCATACTCACTTAACCAGTCTAGTTCCTTAGCCTTGGATTTTCTGTCTACTGGATTCATTTTAACGACATAGACGGCTTGCTTCTTTCTGAGTCCTTTCAGCAAACTTAGAAGCTTTGACTAACTGCAGAACTAGGGATCTGTAAATTTCAGTTCCTTGAACTTTATTCCCGTCAAGGTTGAGGAAAGAGATGGTTCCCTTGTGACAGTGAATGTTAGCCTGATTCTTATGGAGCCAATCCATTCCAAGGACTCTGAACTGGTAGTCTATTAGATTCCCATCTAGATTAAAGTGAATATGGTCTGTCTCATGGTGTGTGAAAAGAATCTTCCCACTAGCCAATTATACTTGCATAGGTTTCCTTGTTTTTTGATCTAGGACTAACTTACGCAAACATCCCGGGGAAATAAAAGAATGCATACTGTCTGAATCAATCAAAAGCTTAAAGTGCTTACACTTGTGCTCTGCTAGAGTATGAATGATCGAGAACTAACGATTTTGCCCTTGATGTTCAATGGCGGCATAAATCTGTCCTCTTTCTTCCTCCACTACATCAGCTATTGTGGCGGCTCTAGCTGTTGCTATCTAGGGTGGAACTCTCTCTCTCTCTAGCTTGCCCTTGATGTTCAATGGCGGCATAAATCTTTCCTCTTTCTTCCTCCACTACATCAGCTATTGTGGCAGCTCTGGCTGTTGCTATCTAGGGTGGAACTCTCTCTCTCTCTGTCTAGCTTGCCCAATTCTGGGAGGGGGACCTGAGACTACTTTGCATTGAGGCTGCAGGAGGCTGAGCTAGCATTCTTCTTGTTAAAATTACAGCAATGTGATGAGCTATGGTGGATCAAATGCTAGAATCAACATCATTAACAAAGAGATTAGATGATAATTAAGATGTGATTAGCGAGCAATTAACTGATAGCTTAATGTAGGCATGGATAATCAGAAACCAGCAAATTCTCATTAGGCCAATGCCTCAATTTATAGAGTTTACATCCAAGCATCCAATCCCACTGATTTCTCCTTGATTCACTCCACCTCTTTTGCTTGATTCTCTCCACCTCTCCCAGAATATCTCCACACCTCCTAAATCTCCTCATGGTACCCTTTATTCTCTCCCAGTAGATTCTTCTCACCTTTTCATAGGTTCTCTCACATTATTCTCTTTTATAGCCTCTAGCGAAGGGCTTGTTCCCGCACACACCCTATTCACATGTATATTTCAACACCTCCCCTCAAGTGAATAATCCTAAAGCACACCTGGACACTATACCAAGTTTCCCTCTTACTTGATAGTCTACAACCAGTGCCTCAACAAGTCCCTAAACTCATAGTCCTTGACACTCTTTCTCTCTCTATGTGTCCAAGGATACTACAAGTGCCCGTGACCTTGACTAAAGTGCTCACACATACATCTACCACATGGCCTATATCATCGATGGTGGCTCAGAGGTGGTTTTACTCTGTTGGGGCAAGTTACATTGGCTTGTGGGCTCTCTCTCTCTCTCTCTCTCTCTCTCTCTCTCTCTCAGAAAAGATGATCAGACTCCACTTCCTTCTTAGGAGCCTCCATGAATTTTGCCGATGTCGTTCCTTCTCCACTAGGTTTGCTGTAGCAGTCTCTTGCCATGTGTCTTGGCTTTCCACAGTTGTCTCAAGTGAAGGTCCTTCCTCCTACTCTGCCTCTTCCTCGTCCTCATCCTTGAGAGAATCCTCCTCGGGTGAAGAATGCTTTTTCTTCTCCTGATGTGTGTTGAGTCGAGCCATTTCTTCTCTTTGCCTCTGGTCTCTTGCTCTACTAGAGCTCCTTCTATCTAGTGTAGCTTCAATTCAGGTACATTCTTTAGTGTTGCTACAATGTTTTCATATTCACCTTTGTCCACACTCTTCAGAAGCACTGGTAGTGCCTCATCATCTTCTACCTTTTTGCCAATAGCTGCCAGTTATTGCTTAATGCTTTTATATATGTTTAAGTGTGTGATTAAAGGTTCACTTTCCACGCTCACCGCACCATGTGTGCGGGAACAAGCCCTTGGCTAGAGGTTGTAAAAGAGAATCTGTAAATGTGAGAGAACCTATGAAAAGGTGAGAAGAATCTACTGGGAGAGAATAAAGGGTAGCAAGAGGAGATTTAGGAGGTGTGGAGATATTTTGGGAGAGGTGGAGAGAATCAAGTGAAGAGAATCAAGCAAAAGAGGTGGAGTGAATCAAGGAGAAATCAATGGGATTGTATGCTTGGATGTAAACTCTATAAATTGAGGCATTGTCCTAATGAGAATTTGCTAGTTTTTGATTATCCATGCCTACATTAAGCTATCACTTAATTGCTCACTAATCACGTCTTAATTATCATCTAATCTCTTTGTTAATGATGTTGATTCTAGCATTTGATCCACCATAGCTCATCACATTACTGTAATTTTAACACTTCTAGGGTTGCCCTGATTTTGGCGAGAGGGACCTTGATTAGACTAATACGAGGGGGTCAGTCTCGGCACTCTAGGACCATGGCTTCCTTGGTCCATTGACATAGAAGAAGTTGGGCAATCCTTGAGTTGGTGTCCAAAACCTTGATAGCCAAAACATATGTTCTCACTTCGAAGTTCTTCCTTCTGCATCCTTGAAAGAGTCGGAGTTCTAGAGAATGTGTTATGAGGAAAAGGCCTTCCTTCCATTCTGAAACTTCCTATATCTTGGGTTTAATTAGGACGACCTTGTTGTCTCTTAGGAGGCAGAAAACATATGTTCTCACTTCGAAGTTCTTCCTTCTGCATCCTGGAAAGAGCCAGAGTTCCAGAGAATGTGTTATGAGGAAAAGGCCTTCCTTCCATTCTGAAACTTCCTGTATCCTGGGTTTAATTAGGACGACCTTGTTGTCTCTTAGGAGGCAGAAAGTTGGAAGTACTTCTTGAGGTTTGGAATATTTTGAAAGACGAGGGTGCTGGCTTCGGCGGGACCTTGACAATAAAGGCCTTAGCAAAATCCTTGGCCATCACTGCTTCGGCCATAGATAGCCAAAACATATGTTCTCACTTCAAAGTTCTTCCTTCTGCATTCTGGAAAGAGCCGGAGTTCCAGAGAATGTGTTATGAGGAAAAGGCCTTCCTTCCATTCTGAAACTTCCTGTATCGTGGGTTTAATTAGGATGACCTTGTTGTCTCTTAGGAGGCAAAAAGTTGGAAGTACTTCCTGAGGTTTGGAATCTTTTGAAAGACAAGGGTGATGCCTTCGGCGGGACCTTGACAACAAAGGCCTTAGCGAAATCCTTCGCCATCTGCTTCGGCCATAGAAACTGGCTTAGAATTTTTCACCAAGGTATCTAAGGGCTCGCTCATTCCCCAAATAAACCTGGCCATCAGCTGTTCTTTATCCAGCAG
Source organism: Cibotium barometz (assembly GCF_041138505.1). NCBI lineage: Eukaryota > Viridiplantae > Streptophyta > Polypodiopsida > Cyatheales > Cibotiaceae > Cibotium > Cibotium barometz. The sequence continues at coordinate 28,405,496 of NC_141073.1, forward strand.
TGACGAGTATTTGAGGAGGAGAGCGAACGCCTGGTGATATTCCTCATTAGTTCGGCTCTCCTTGGTTAGCTCTAAGAACTCGTTCATCTTTGTTTCCAAGAAGCCTGGAGGACAAAATCTCTTTCTGAGGTATGCTTTGAGATCATCCCACATCTGGGTGTTCCGATCCAAATGGTTTGTCTTGTAGTGGTTCCTCCACACTACTCTAGCTGTCTCTACAATCTTCAGCCTGGCAAGAGCCACCTTACTTTTTTCATTGTAACCTATGACATCAAAGTATTCCTCCATAGCTTCGATCCACTTTTCTATGGCCTCACCTAAGTGTTCCCCTTCACCCTTGATGGGAGCTGGCTGAGATTTGTGAAGAGCTTTACGAACGTCAGGGTCAAGCTCATCCTCATTCGTGTGAGGATCTGGCTGTCTACCACGATGTGCACGTCTCATGATTCTGCCAAAACGATACATCGTTAAATTTTCTATTCGACTTCGTTCTGAGATTCTAAGGCTTAAGAAGTTCAAAATTACTTCGACATACGTCGTGAGAAAATAGAACTTATTCCTTTAAACTCAATATCTAGTGCTCACAATCATTTAGATAACTGGAATTTTTACAAAACATTCTTTATTTACATAAGGTTCACAATATATACATAGAGCAACATGGCTCCAGAAAGTCAAGGCCTAAAATGCATACGCATGAAGCGGTGATACTGCGATGTGGACATGCCATGATACATGTGTGCCCTCACCGCCACCATCGGTGCTATAATCCTACTCCTAGGGATAAAACGGCTGAGAAACCTAAAAATAAGACAAGTGATCCTAAAATCTGGAGGTGTAGGGGGGTGATAAAGTATAACATCTCGAACCACCCCTAGCCTCAACAAAACCATAGCTAATGAGATGTTCTGTCTCAGCCTCTGGTGCTGATTGCAACACGCGTGGATAAATTGCCCTGATATGAGAACCACATATGATGTCGTCTCTCACTGGGTCCAGAAAATATAGCTCCCAAAAATGATTAGCGAGACTCGCTTGCCCTGCTCGATCGAGTCCTAGCGGAGGAGAGGATATGCCCAAAAGCAAAGGCGGTCATATCCTGACTTTGGGTAAGGTCAGGGATACCAGATAAGTACAGGGCATCCATCTATAAAATCCAATTTATCAACTATAAGTCTTCAACAATGAAGCTTAATTTGAATGAAAATATAATATATGAATGCAACGTTCTAAGATTTAATTATAAATTCCTAACAAAATTCATCTTTGATTCTTAAGCTTTTAACAAAGCTCTGATACTAGCTATGGGATCCCTACCCTCTCTGTGCATCGAACTCTGGAGTGCTAGCAGAGCGAAAGTAGCGACCTCACGTGTAGGGCAGAGCTTCCCACTCGAGGCCTCGCCCACACGAATGTCCGGGAAAGGGACTAGTTCGGCGGCTCTTCCAGAACCAAAACCAGAAAAAACTTTCCTCGCCTAGAAAGCATAGGCGATTCCACCAGGAAATCTTTTAACAAAAATTTATCTAACGGGGTCAAGGGTCTAGACTATCCTTCACTTGGGTGACTGACTTGACGGAGGAATAATCTTTACATTTGATTCATAGAACCAATGCTTCTACCCCATCAAAAGAGACATAGTCATTGATCTGGTCTCAAAAACGAGATTGTCTAGGTTTCTAAGCTACTGATCACATCCTAAATGAACTCCTACTGAGATTAACCTTTATCATTTAATTTATAAAAATTCCACCGTTCCAGCCTAACCCCATCCAATCCCATGGGTTAGCCAACCGCCCAACCACTGTAGTTGATAGAATATTCAGTTACTCACTCACCCATAATTGAAATGCCATTCTTAACTTTAGCTTTCAAAAATAGTTACGCACGCACACCTCGTATGCATACACTCCTCTTTCAAAACATGGAAGAGTAACCAAATATCACACCAATACATTGATTACAAAATATCATATCTCAAAAATAATCCAGTTCCAATTCCTTTCCAATCAAGTGTCATTTCTGGACTCTCCGCTAAAGACTAGCTAGCCAACCAACGAGATCCAATTTCATAGTTTCCAGTTTACTCAAATAAATTTCTCGCCAATCCATAAAGATCTCCCTCGGCATACGCATGGGTGTCCTCGTTGCAGACCATGAGCCTGAGCATCGCCTGGTCAGAACCCTCTACGATCCTCCTTAGGTATCCTAGCACTTCATACAGGGACCACTTCATCGGCCCTTGCCCATCGTAGCAGAGGCGCACCATTTTTAACCGTACTACTGAGGCTGGTCAAGACCTTGGTAGGCTTTGCCCCGCGAGAGATGTCCTTCGATGACTCCCCCGCCGGCTGTTGGATTAAACAATAAACTAAATGCTTCCTCCAGCATTCTGGCATAAGACAATACTTTACAAAAACAAAATTTCTATGTAAGTAGGATTTTCCCATTGAGTTTGATTTGCTCTCACGAAAAACCATTTCACGTAAAACATCTCTAGCATTGATTTCACAAGACCCTTTATTCAAAACCCATATTTCCTCAATGAAAATCACAAATCTCGTATCTCGGGTGATCCATCCATCAAATACAATCAAACGAATTTCTAACTTATTTCTAGACGATTTCGGGTCTTTAGGGAAAATTCTCTAAATCAGACGGTTATCCCTTCTTCGTGTATTGAAGAAATGGGAATGGTTGGCCTCAACCATGGAGGCATATAGTCTATAGTTTAAGTCTATTTAGGGTCTATTCTTATCTGGTACTGGATTCAAGATACTTGGGGCATTCAATACAAGATATTTATGAACACAATTGGTAGTATGGTGCACATATGCAAGTCATCACTACATTAGAAACATTGGTATTATGATGCACACAAGCATGTCACCACATTAGAAACATTGATGACCTACCCACCATGTTATTAAGGTCTCGTGCTCGGTATTTCACTTTGGCCTCAACCAAAGAGGCATAGTCTATAGTTCAAGTCTATTTAGGGTATTTAAAAATTACCCTATGTTCTTTAAAACTTAGTATAAAGTCAAAATTAGAGTTTACCTTGCAAATAATTAACTTGAATCCTAAATTCCTTTGAGCCATAGATAAATTGGATGCGTATCTTTGAATAAGCTTGTTTAGAGATGTTTGGTGTGTAATTTATATTATATTGTACACTCAAACCCAGCTTTATGAGCTAAATATAGTATGCTTACATGGTACTTATTAATCTGAGTTGTAGATAAATTGGATGTGTATCTTTGAATGAGCTTGTTTAGAGATGTTTGGTGTGTAATTTATATTATATTCTACATTCAAACCCAACTTTATGAGCTAAATGTAGTACGCTTGCATGGTAGTTATTAATTTGGGTGTGATGTAGAACTCCTCCTAAGTGCAATAAGAAGAAATATACCTATAGTGATTGTGTATTCAAGTCCCTTCATGCAATGTCATGATATTTTAGCTTCTTAACATATTAGAAAAAAACCACAAATCATACTCACTTGTAACATGCCCATCTTCAATAATAATATATGCCCATTTAAGAGATGAATTTATGGTCTTTTGTGGTGTAAAATTCAACAATTTCAATAAACAAGCTGTTTCCACTTAGAATCTTAAAATTATGAATCCAAATTCATAATCTATGCGTAATGTTACCCTAATATAATATTTTACAGCATCCAAAACGGACACCGGATCAAACCTATACGTAAATTCTTAGTTATTTTCAATTAAAATATGATAAAATTAAATCTTAATAAATGCATGACCGGGTGTCCGATTGATGGATGGTCTGCACCCCTACAATTAGGAAGACACCCCAGACATTTTCACTCAAAAAAATTACAACACTGAGTGCTTTGGCACGCATATCGAGGTCGACGTCCCAAATTAGGGGTGCGCGTCCCACAGATGTTGTACACACACCCGAGCACCTGTACAACGCCCGCGCAAGGACCAAAGGCCGACCGCCCTAGCATATGGTCCACATAGATCACCATGTGGACACCCATGCTGCCACTGAACCGGAAGGTACATGCGTACCTCAGCTTTTGCCTGTGTAGAGGTACCATCCCTTTCCATATGCTCATGCAAGCCACAGGTCGATGTACTTTCCTCGTACACCGTCCTTTGCACCCACACTTTGCTCTTCCTTTCCCTGCACCTGTACTTATACCTGCACCTGTACTTATACCTGCACCTGTACTTATACCTGCACCTATATAAACCCCCCTCCAGCACCCCGTGGGTCGAGACACCCAACGCCATGTTCTGCCCATGCCCAACACCCTGCATAGTGATTGTACCCGACAATCCGTACCCGACACTCTATGCGGGACCGCACCCGACAGCCCTCTGTAAACCTCTCCCAGCAAGCCCTTTTTGCCCATCTCCAAGTGCCCTTTTGCAAAAAAAAATTGCCCCATCTCACCCTTGTGGGTAGAGTGCCACCCCCCCCCCCCCCGGTGCCCATGTGAATAGACTTAAGGGAGGACTCCCCCTTCTCTCCCTCTAGGTACAGCCTTCTTCCCTGAAAATCCAGTTTAAGGACACCTCCCCCCCATTAGCGGGTGACTTTAGTAAGGGCTTTTTCACTTTTAGAGGTGGTTCCCACCTAGGAGTTTGTTGCTCATAACTTGAGCAAACGATCTCCGATTTGTGATCCAACTAAAGCGTTGGATTTGCGACAATGTGGGCTACAAGAAGGTAGGAAAAATGGCTCCTTCACGAAAGCACCAAAATATTACCTCGAGAGACGTACACAACAACAAGCCTAGAGAGGTTGCTTCAGATGCGGCCCCAACTCTCCCTTGGGAGCCCCACACAAGGAATTAATGGCCAAGCTAGCTTGGTCATCGTTTAAAAAGAGATTTTTGATTAATCTTTAATGTTAACTTTAAGAAATTAAGAAAGAAGATGCCACTTTCCTTTAAACCAAAAATTCTGTGAAATTGTTGTTTTCTCGATGGTATCTGTCATATTTTATAGTTTAGTTTAGAAATTATTATCTTGATTAAGTTAAAAAGTATAGGTACATCTTCTCCCCACCTCAATGCTAACCCCGTTTTAGTGCTTCTGTAGCTGGGCAAGCGACGTTAGTGCGAGGCCCAGAGTCGACCCAATTCCTCATACCATTGGGAGAACAAGGTTCGTCAATGGAGGCGAGTATTGTGATGCTGCCTAGTTCTGCGGTGCCTAGTTTCGCGGGCCCAGGCTAGTGCACTGAAGCCCTTCTTAGCACGTAGACATCCCTCTGAGAGGGGTGGGAGGATCAAGCGATGGAGCCTGAGAGAGCGACATGCCGGCTTGAGTCCTGGCTAGGTGCCGACGATGAGGTGTATGGTCCTGTAGGGATTGCCCAGTCTATAGAGGCTGGAAGGCCAAATTTTAGATCATCGATGGAATAAAGTAAAGAGCTTGGATTTGGTTATGGATAATTTTGAACATTGTATTTATTTTTTTATTAAATCTTGTTTGTAAGCATTGTATCATTCATAAAGATTGTTTAAACGAACAATGTGTAAAGCCATTAATTAAGGAACTTGCTTATTTATGTCAAACAACTGGTAGGGTTAATTAGAAAACAAATTGATGCGTGAGTTGGGTGAAAATTGGGAGGATGGAATGCCCTGACTGGCAATATCCAATGGACGGGTGTGTATGTGAAGTAAATGAATATGAATGTGTATGTGAAGAATGGATGTGAATGTGTATGTGAAGAATGGATTAGTCGGGTAGATTTCCAACAAATTAATTGAAGATTCTACGTTAGATAAATAAGTCCCTATGGGCAATGCTACTCTAGAGGACTAGGTCAGCCGCGGGGCTGTGCATTGCATAGATGAGGAAAAAAATGTTGGGTAGTCAGGTAGCTTTCCAACAAATTAATTGAAGCTTCTACGTGAGATAAATAAGTCCCTGGGGGTAACACTACTCTAGAGGACTAGGTCAGCCGCGGCTGTTTGCATAGATGAGGAAAAAAATGTTGTTTCTAGAAGTCAAGAATTAAGGTTGCTCAAAATTAAGGTCGATTACTCTATGAGTGGTTTGATTTTAGGAATCCTTTAGAAAGACCACGCTCCCCCTGTGAGATAGAACTGAGTCTTACCTACTAACCATATCCTTATATCTTACATGGTCAAGGTGTCGACGAGTAGGAAATTATCCCAAGTTAGACTTAGTAGAGTATCTTGAGGCTTCCCCTGTTTAGGAAGGGGGGGGGACCTTACAATTGGTATCAGAGCCGATCTTAGTTCCTACGATTTGTTATTTAAGATTGTTTTGGAATGTATGTTTTACCTAATGTTGATTGATAAAATAACTTGCTAAAAGAATTTGAATTGGTGATTGAATGATTGTAGGATGAGGGTGACGCTTACTCAAGATTCTTACCCTTCCATTACATCTTCTAGACGTCTTGTCACTCTTCAAATTTCGAGTTCCGTGATACTATGGTGCAGATACTTGAGAGATTGTCCCTCCCTCGTCCCTCTTGAATCCAAAAGAGGGTGGGCTAGAGATCACCTTTGGAATCACGGGCCGAGGTATTTTTTCATCAGATCAGACCAAATTGGGAACATCACCACCAATTTAAGGCAGATTCATTGGTTAGAAAAGTTGAAGATGGTCCATTTATTTTGGTTTGTGGGTACTCCCAGACCCGATAGCTCTATGACCATAGATGGGAATCACATACCACAGGACCACTGGGTATATAACCAAGTAATGTAGGTCTTACCTGGCCGCCGATAGAGTAGCCGTTATGGAACACAGCCCAAATCAGAGTCTACCACCCTTACCATCAGTCTTCCGTGTCTTAGAAACTACGATAGAACCCCCATATTTCACCTATGTGGACCACTCTAGTCTCATGTTTTAGTTGAGCCTAGGAGTTTCTGTTATGATGAATAAGCCTCATTATATTAGTCTCAAAATATTTGTAATAAAACTTGTCCTTGTAAATATTTGAGAAATAAAATGATTTCAAAGGTTTACTTTTGAAAGCATGAGAATAATGTAAAGTATGAATCTCGTAATCCTAAAATTTAATCTTACGATGATGTCCATGACAATTAGTCTCCACTCCCCAATGCAGTGATATAAAAATGTTCAGGAGAGAAGAAGCTCCTACTCAAGCAAATGCAACCTCCCTCCTTTAAGGGAGAAGGTTCAAAGATTGAGAAGGATGCCGAGGTTTGGATCAAAGCAATGGATGATTATTTCTCAGCTACCAGTACTAGAGCGGCAAACCAGTCCATGCTTGCACGATTTCACCTAGAGGATATCAAGAAAGATGTGAAGGAACGATATCTCTTGCCATCTCATGAATCCATCAAGATGAATGAGTTTTTTAGTCTCAAGTAGTTCAGTTTAACCTTGGAAGAATACTATTCTAAATTCATCACTCTCTGGAAGTATGCCCCAGCCATGACTACTTCCCAGCAAGTGGCTCGTTTCTACCAAGGCTTGAATGAAACCTTGGATTCCTGCCTCAAAGCAATGAGGCCAAGCACATTGCAAGATGATCTTATACAAGCAAAGCCTCTTGTGAAAGAGCTGAAATCTGGTAAAGCTAAGCCTCAGAATAGATCTTACCCTAAGCAAACCCTAAAGATCCATCTTAGAAAAAGCCCCAGCAGAATTCTCCCTACTACAACTGAGGGCGAAAAGCCAACTTCTTTGCTCCCCGCTCGTATGTTGGTTCTTCTAGAGAGGCCCCTCTGTGTTTTGAGTGCAATGAGCTGGGACACTTTAGGGCCAATTGCCCAAAGCTAGCATCATCTTTTCCTCAAAGTGGTCGAGCAAATCAAGGCCATGGAACCCCCATCCACCCACTCATCAGGTAAGCCATTCCAGCTTTTGATTGATTATGGTAGTACCCATTCATTTCTTTCTCCAAGGTGTTTACAAAAATTACTTGGGTAAAAAACCAACTAGAAGAATGGTTGTAGAACTAGCTAGTGGGAAGGAAGTAGTGTCTCAACATTCTATAGATTCTTTAGCACTCCTAGCGTTTTCACCCTAGTATTATCAGCAAGTTTGATGCGATAGGGAGAGTTAACAAAAGACAACTTCAAATTAGCATCTTTCATTGTTTTTTCACTCATGACATTTATTGATGCACCTTCATCAATGTATGCATTAGAATTTTTTTGCCCATCAATGATTGATGACATCAATCTTCACAGGAACATCATCCCCCATATCTATGTCTACCTTTTGAGCCATAGGGATCCCATTATCCTTCTTCTTCTTTTTCTTGGACTCTCTTGTGTTGGCTAACTTACCCCATTCCTTCCTGAGCTTTGGAGAGAGTGCCAAAAGTTTCCCAAATGTGATTTGTGCAGTTTTCTCCCTAAGGTCTGTTAAAAGGTCATAACTAAGAGATCCTTGTCCAAGAGGAAAATTCGATTGTCCAATTTTTCTCCTAGATGACTTTTTCTTCTTCTTTTGTTTCTCCTCTTTCTCTTCTTCTTCTTCTTCTTTAACACTCCTAGTTTTACGATTCCTTTATTGAAGCTAAAGCTCATATGTAAAGCACTCATGGAAATCACTCCATTCAATCCATCTGCAATGATATACCTCGAGGCATATACAGATAATTCATAGAAACATTCTTGGATGCCATATCTTATTAGAGCACCATGGCCAAAATAAATAGAAACCTTCTTGGATGCCATACTTTATTTAGAGCACCATGGCCAAAATAAATAGATCTGATGTCTATGGCAAGAGAAGGAACCTTATGGGAAAATGTGGCCAAGCACACCAAGTTAGCTAAAATGAATAGATCTGATGCCCGTGGTAGGAGAAGGAACATTATGGAAAAATGTGCCCAAGCTCAAGGTTAGCTAACATACAACTACAAGGTGAGATGGCTATGTACACATTGCATGTTGAGATTCAAGCTCGATGTCAGCTTGTGCCAGTTGCACTATGTGCTGGCATGTTAGGTAGTAGTAACATGTGTGAGACATAAATGACCACGTCTAGCTGGTCATAGTGTGTGGACATTAGCTAGGGTTAGGAGTGTGTGGACACAACACATAGTGTGTGTTGTAGATTATGGATTATGGCTTTATGCATAGTGTGTGTTGTAGATTATGGATTATGGCTTTATGCATTGTGTGTGAGAAGGGAGATGGCTTCCCTCTATGGTTAGGGTTTCATAATACATTAGGGTTTACTCCTGTGTGTGTGTCTCCTCTCCCTCTACCTGTTTTTCATCTTGGTATCAGAGCCTGGTGCTCTCTATTAGGGTTTATGAGTGAGTGAGAGAAGAGGGAGAAGAAGCTGTGAAGAAAAGCTGTGAAGCTTGCCATTGGAGCTGTGAAGCTTGGAGCACACCGATTTCCATCAAATCTATGAGCTTGGCTTACCGGGTAAGGACTACTAAACATCCTTGAGCGGATTGCACGTGTAAAAACACAAACAACACCAAATTTGAGCAAAGAGAAATTTCTATTTTGCAAGCTCTCCATTGAAGCTTGAGTGTGGTGAATGTATGAGGCAAATGGTTGCAAATCTGATAAAGAATCATGTATCTGGCAAATGGTGAATGTATGAGGCAAATGGTTGCAAATCTGATAAAGAATCATGTATCTGGCAAATGGGAATGTATTGGCAACTCATGTGCAAGCCCTATATTGAATTTGGAGCAAGTTTGATGCATTTAAATGATTGGAAATTCACTGTTTTGAAGCCCTCACAAAAACAGAGAAATGAGGTCCATTGTTGATGCAATTAAAGCTAGTTTTTTGTAAAAATCACTACATTGATGGATTGGGCACATGCCTAGGTGTGTTGGGCATCTAATTTTACCTTCTATTATCATTAAAAACTTGTCAAATCACCTCAGGAGCAGGCGCGACGCAGCCTATAGGGAAGGAACATAGCAGTTTTCTCATTTTTTTTAAAAGTGGAGGCCAAATTCTACTTGGTTGATTGATTAAATTCAGAATTTGCTTAGCACTTGTGTGATACACATACTTGAGGAGGTTGCTATATGATTGGTTGGAGCAATTATGCATTATGGAGATAATTATGAGCTGATTAAACAGGCTATCTATAGTGATTAGTGAAATAGAGGGTGATTAATCGGCTAATTACTCTCTCAACTTAAAAAATTGGTCTAATTCCTTTTACATAGAGTTAGTAGAAATCAATGCTAAGCTAATGAATGCTTGGTCTCTCAATTTGGACAAGAATCGAAGGAATTAGAGCACTTTTACTACTGGTCTTTTCTGGTTTTACTAGTTTTTCTCAAAACAGAGAAGGAGATTTGATAAATTTGGTATGTACGCACCTTGGTTGGTGTTGATATGCAACATTGAGCTTGTTTAGGTGTCAATGCAAGTTATCCACACTTGATTGAACCACTACATTGCAATTTGAAGCCTTGGAAAGTGCATCAAATTAGGGTACCTTGGACTACGCATGATGCCAGTTCAATTTGGAGAGTTTGATTCTACATCAACAGTGAAGTTCGTTGAGTACTTTAGAGTATCTAGAACACTTATTAGAGTGTGGTTGAGCTGAGAAAGGCTTGTTTACAGATTTGGACATGTGCGAAAGGTGCATTTACATTGAGCAAATATGTCAGACAACCCAGTACAGATTGTGGGTGAGAAGTTGGATAGGAAGAACTTCCAAGAATGGAAGTACAGGATTAAAAGCTTTCTAAAAGGAAAAGGGTTTTGGAACCTTGTTATTACTGGTACGGAGCCAAAGTCGACGGAACTACCCCGAAAACCTACACAAGGAAAAGTTGGATAGGAAGAACTTCTAGGAATGGAAGTACAGGATTAAAAGCTTTCTAAAAGGAAAAGGGTTTTGGAATCTTGTTACAGGTACGGAGCCAAAGTCGACGGAACTACCTCGAAAACCTACACAACAACAGGTTGTAGCTCATAAGCAATGGTCAGAGAGAGCATACAAAGTTTGCATTACTTGTCTATATGTATCTCGGATGCTATACTCATACATATACATGATGCCGAGAATCCCAAGGATGCATGGGATACATTGGTAAAGCTGTTTGATATAGACACTAGTGCTCGTAAGTCTCAGATTGAGAGACAACAGATTCATAATGTAAAGCAGAAAGGAAGGAGCATTCATGATTATGTACAAGAGATAAAGAAGTATGCAGATGCATTGGCAACAATCAATGCCCCCATGCCTTACGTGGTCTTGGCAAGGAGTACAAGTCTTTTGATACATCTATCTTTGTTCGGAGTACAGGTTTACTAGATTTTGATGAGTTGGTTTCACTCTTGTTGAAGAAATCAAACTCAGTGACTCCTTTCATGATGCATCTACTAGCCATGATGATAATGGCAGAAATCAGGCTTTCTATTCACAAAGGGGATTTAGAGGCAAGGGGAGATTTGCATCATGTGGTCATGGTAATGGTCGTGGATGGCAGGACAAGTCACCACAACAGAATTTTCTGCCTAGTTTATGGACTTGAAAGCTTTTGTAGAGAAGCAATATGGCTCTTGGATAAAATGTTTGAGGACAGAGGGAGGTGGTGAATACACCTCACATGCTTTTGAGAATTTCTTGAGAAAGCATGGCATAAGAAGGCAGTTAACTTGCAGGTACACACCTCAGCAAAATGGTGTTGCTGAGAGGAAGAATAGAGTCATTTGTGATGTGGCCAGGGCAATGCTCAATGAAAAGAGCATGTCGTACTATTATTGGGCAAAAGCATGTGCCACAGTGGTGTATGTACTTAATAAGACACCCACAGCAGCCGTACATGGATGTACACCAGAGATGCGGCAAACAAGTTTTAGGCCAGACATTGGACACAGACATTGGACACCTCAAAGTGTTTGGTTGCATAGCTTATGTACATGTGCCTGATGAGAGAAGGAGGAAGTTGGATCCTCAGGCAGAAAAGTGTGTTTTTGTTGGGTATGCACAGGATCGCAAGGCATATAAATGTTACAATCCACAAACTAGGCAAGTGGTTATCTCACGAGATGTGGTGTTTGATGAACTTGCTAGTTGGTACAAGGCAAAGGATGAGGGTGTCATTGATTCCGTTGATGCTGATGTGCATGTGAACTTGCCACAAGCAAGTTCTATTTCTATGTCTGGGCCAGCAGAATCTGAGAGTAGCACTATACGTCCATGGTCAGGACGCTTGAGACATGAGAGTGTGAGCACTGGGAGTAGTGCTGTGGATAAAGGGAAAGAGCAGGTTGAAGGAATTGGCATTACAGGTTATGAGTCGTCAAGTTCATCTGCATGCATTGCGGAGATCCCAAAGGGTTAGGTATCCAGTTGACAGGTTGACATATCGTGATTTTGCTATGCATTACGCATATATGACCTCTTTGTGAAGCATGTGGAACATACATGCTATACAGAAGCTATTGGAAAGCATGTATGGGAGAAGGCAATGGATGTTGAGAAAGATGGACGCATTGGTTCATAATGAAACATGGGATTTGTTTGCCTTACCACAAGGCAAAAATGTCATTGGTTGCAAATGGGTTTACAAGGTGAAATGTAAATCAAATGATTCCATTGAGCGCCATAAAGCGTGGTTGGTAGCTAAGGGTTATGCACAAACCCAAGGCTTGGACTATGATGAAACATTTAGTCCAGATGTTGCAAAGATGGGAACAGTGAGAGCAATCATTGCTATGGCTGTAACAAATGGTTGGGAAATGCATCAAATGGATGTGAAAAATGCATTTTTAAATGGTGATTTACAAGAGGAAGTTTATATGGCACAGCCAGAAGGATATGTACACCCAAGGTACCCCACTCATGTATGCAGATTAAAGAAAGCATTATATGGTTTGAAGCAAGCATCTCGTGTTTGGAGTGATAAGACAAGTCGATATCTTATCTCACTTGGATTTGAGGTTTCCTCAGCAGATTCTTCACTCTATGTGAAGAAAACAAATCATGGGATTGTCTTACTTGTCATCTATGTGGATGACTTGATTGCCACAGGAGATCATGCTACAGATCTTATGCATGTCAAGAATGCATTCAGTGGGCAGTTTGATATGAAAGACTTGGGTGAATTGAGATATTTTCTTGGGATTGAAGTGATCAAAGACCATTGAGTGGGCAGTTTGATATGAAAGACTTGGGTGAATTGAGATATTTTCTTGGGATTGAAGTGATCAAAGACCATGCAGGTACATGGCTAGTGCAATATGCATTGGATATGTTGGCAAAATATGGGATGACAGGGTGTAAGCCAATGAGTACACCTTTGGAGAAGCAGAATGTGAAGCTGCGGGCTGATTTTAGAGGGCTGATTTTAGTGAAGAGTTGGATTATCCGTCTATGTATAGAAAGATGGTTGGCAGTCTTATTTACATCATGACTATCACATGCTCGGATCTCAGTTATGCTGTGGGGCTAGTAAGCCAATTTATGCAAAGCCCTAGAAAACCTCATTTGGATGCAGTGAGATGCATTATGTGATGCAGTGAGATGCATTATGTGATATGTAAAGACCACTGCACATTATGGTCTTCTTTATGAGCATGGTAAAGTCTTGGATGTACACGACTACACAAACACAGATTGGGCAGGTAGCTCGTATGACAGGAGGTCTACTAGTGGTTATGCCTTTACATTTGGAAGTGCAGTTGTGAGTTGGAGTAGCAAGAAGTAACCTACTGTTGCTTTATCTAGTACAGAGACTGAATACAGGTGTGCAGCCATTGCTACATGTGAAGGAGTATGGTTAAAGAGTCTCTTGGCTGATTTGGGTGAGCCTACCAGTTTTTCATGTGCGGACCAAACATATAGAGGTCCACTATCATTTTGTCAGAGAGAAAGTGTTGGATGGTACAGTGGATTTGCAGTATGTGAAGACTGAAGAGCAGTGGCCGACATCTTTACAAAGCCACTTAGCAAGGAAAAGTTTGAGTACTTTCGTACTATGTTGGGAGTACGTGGGATGAGCTTGAGGGGGGAGTGTTGAGAGCTTTGATAGCCCAAGCTCATCTACATCTTCATCTATGGCAGTACTTCATGAGCTTGAGAGGGGCTGTTGAGATTCAAGCTCGATGTCAGCTTGTGCCAGTTGCACTATGTGCAACTGGCATGTTAGGTCGTAACATGTGTTAGACATAAATGAGCTTGAGAGGGGCTGTTGAGATTCAAGCTCGATGTCAGCTTGTGCCAGTTGCACTATGTGCTGGCATGTTAGGTCGTAACATGTGTTAGACATAAATGACCGCGTCCAGCTGGTCATAGTGTGTGGACATTAGCTAGGGTTAGGAGTGTGTGGACACAACACAGTGTGTGTGTTGTAGATTATGGATTATGGCTTTATGCATTGTGTGAGAAGGGAGATGGCTTCCCTCTATGGTTAGGGTTTCATAATACATTAGGGTTTGCTCCTATGTGTGTGTCTCCTCTCCCTCTACCTGTTTTTCATCATTGCATATGATGGTGTCAATAAAGGCCTATAGAATACAACTTGAATGCAAAGAACAAAATTTCTTTGTATAGAAGAGTTTGCAAGGATATATGTGCATAAATACCAGTGCTAAGGGTGAACCCCACTTGCATATGCCAATGAAGAAATAGAATTTCAAGGTGAGTATGGATTCACACATATGCTATAACATTTAAGCTAGCTATATTTGATACTTTTTAGAAGAAGAGGCAACACCTATTGCTATGGATCAAAGCTTGGCAAAGAATATCTTATCCAACAGTGGTTGTGGCATGCATATTTTATGAAGTTGATTGTGGCTTGTGGTTCCACTTCAATGAGAGAGACGATGTGTTTCACCACTTCTAGAGAAATTCCCTTCATGGTAAAGCATCTTGAAATTATTTAAGCAAGTATGCCAACTCTTCTTCTTACTCAAGGTGAGGTCTTAGTGGTTGTGAATATTGGTTTAATCTCTTCACCTTTGGTCCAAAGAGGTTTACTTCCCTTGATGTCATTAGGGCCATCATAACAGGCATGAGGCTCTTTACTCAGGCTCTAATTTGAGACATCTTTCCATGTACCACTCTATCTCCCATGTTATAGGACTTAAAGTACTCGAGAACTTGCCTTAGATCTTCCTCTTGAGGCTTGGCAAGCTCTTTGAGTTTTTCTTCCTTCTCTACCTTTGCTTTAACTTTGTGTCTAGTGGCTTGGCAGAACTTGGCTTGCTTGGATCTCATGGGGTCCTCATCACCTATGGCCACTATCTTGGCTTGCTTGGAGCTCATGAGGTCCTCATCACCTATGGCCACTATCTTGGTACTAGTGGGGTCCTCATCACCTATGGCCACTATTTTGGCCAAAGTGTGATATTAGAACACTAGTTGATAATAATGACTTACTGTCTATCACATTGAATGGGCTTGAAAAATATTACGAGTAGTTTTAGACTTTTATCCAAACTCAATAAAAATTTCCTAAGTTTCAGGACCTTATAGTCCTTCTGATGAGGATATGAATGACATAAGTAAATCATCTTCCAAGGACGTGCAGGAGCGTGCCTTCTACTTTGAAACAAGTGAAGGTAGAGGTAAATCCTCATCTAAAGGCCGAGGTGCAACTCGATATGGAAACAAGAGTCATAGAAAACAATAGGAGTCATGGACAACAATAACAAGACTCTCAATCATAAACAAGTGGAAGAAGCCACTCTAGAGGAAGACGGAGCCAGAGGTCGAGATGGATAGCAAAGAAATCAAAGGGAAAATAGCGTAAAATGTTATTATTATGGCAAACTAGGGCATATAGTAAAGGACTAATATAAAAAGTAAAATGACATAAAAAGTAAAAAGTTGCAACAAGGGAACCATGAACCTTAGGCTCAAGATAGAAGTGAGCAATTATTTGTGATGTCGTATATGCTTAGTTCCACAAGATTACTTGAGATTTATGTCTAGAAAGGATTAGGGTGTAGAGAAATGAATTAGTATCATCATCTTGATATGCTAGAAATACAAGAAAGAGATTAATACTAATGATAAAAATGGAGCATAACAAGACAAGAGGTTTAGCAAAAATCTCATGTGATAATTTAAATAGAGTGTCTTTTTATAGGCTTGATTACATCTCCATTAATCATTAATCATGGTTCATAAGCTTGATTACTTTATTCCTAATCTATCTTATATTTAAGCACCATATTCTTTGAAGTGAGATCCCACTTATCTTCTTGTCTACTTTTGGCCTCTACATGGTCTGGCCATTCTATATAATCCTTCATATTTGGGCTCCCTTTGAACCTTTGAACCATAGTCTATGAGGGTGTAAGCACGTTCAAGGTTACACCTTTTGTGCTTGTTCGCATATTTTTAGGTGGGCGTTGAACTAGCATATGTTTATTAGAGATGTAATATCAAAAGTAGCCACGTAGTACAATGATGACCCAGAGAGGGTGGCTGCATGCATGAAATACAAGGATGCACATTGCTATGAGTTATGATCCTTTCTCTCCAAAAGTTGATTTGGGAGATATGGCTGGGAAAGGCAGCACAACAGTAGAGCACTGTAATCATCCCTTATTTCAGAATGCAAGAAAACATTGTTTTCCTTTGTTTTTGGCCTAGAGAGAGAAAATTTTCTAGAGAGAGATAATACAATTTTGAGATATTTTTGGATACATAGTTTCCCCTTTATCTTAAGATGAATTCCCCTGAAACAGAAGTTCAAAAAGAATTTTCCAATGTGCATTAGAAATTAATTGAATATGTGTATTGGACACCTTAGCCTAGGGGTACATAATTTCAAAAAAATTTAATTAAGGTCCAAAGAGTGTAAGGGCCAATAGGGTTAATCCAAGTGTTGGAATAACAAAAATGCAAAGAATAAATGAAAATCCACCAAAAATGAGTAAATTCTCGCATAAGATTAAGAGTTGACTTAGTACTGGGATTTATTAGTAAAAAATGAGATTTATTAGTAAAAAATGGAATTTAGACACCTCAGGAAGGGGGGGAGGAGAACATAAAGGGGGCACCTAAATCTCATCATTATCCCATATTTTTAATTCAAAAAAATGAGAGATTTCATCTCTCCTCCTTTAAACCAGATCAGAAAAGTGAGCCTAACTGGTCCAAAACTTGTCCAAATTGGATCAAACTGAAGCTAGAAGCCTCTAGATCCTAGTTGGACTTGGTTGGTGGCCTCCCTCTCCTATAAATAAAACCTCATTCCTTTGTATTATCATCTCAGTGTATTTATACTAGTATAATTTTCAATTTAGTGTAATTCCATTATCCCTCTACCTTGCATTTCCATTGTGAAGCTTTGGAGCTTCACTAATCCTCTTCTTCTCTTGGAGATTACCCTCTTCTACTTGGTAGCCAAACTTCTTCTTGAGGGTTTCACATCTCCCTAAAGAATCAAGCCAAAAACCAAGGATAAGCCTAAAACAATGGTGTTTTTCTCTCTTTTTGAATGGTAATCTTCTTCCCAACCTCTCTAATGCTTGGGAAGTATTTTAATCCATGGTTTCTTCTTAAAACCATGCTCTTATTGATTTATGTTGTTCAAATGGATTAATGTTAATCTTTTATACTTAAATGTATTTTTTTTCAATTGTAAATCTCTTTTTTTGAAAGAAAACTCATCTATATGGCTAAATCCTTCTTGGAAGGATAGATCTTAGTCCTAATCTCATTTTCTTACCCAAAAATTCTAGGCCTAACAAGCTAGAGATGGAGACTAAGCATTTTTATGATTTCTAATCTAATTAAAATGAGGATTAATTCATTCAACCTTATTTTAATTAAAATGAGAATTTCTAATTAAAATGAGGATTAATTCATTTAACCTTGTTTTATGTTACGAAAAATCATATTTATTCTTTTTAAGTTGAAAGAGAGATTCTTGTTCTATGGGAAATAATCAACGGTTGTGCCTCACTGGAGGGGAAAAAAGCGATCATCTCTATGAACCAAGTGCTAGTCCCTTCCTTGATTCAGCCATGTGACCTATGGGTTCGGTCGGAATAGAAAGAATAGTTAAGAAACTTGACGCATTAGATAAATTTTTCGTTAGAAGATTTTCCTAGTGGAATTGTCCATGCTTTCTAGGCGAGGAAAGTTTTTTCGGTCTCAGTTTCAGAAGGACTGCCAGACTAGTCCCTTGCTCAGATATTCGTGGGTGAGGCCCCGAGTGGGAAGCCCTACCATACATGAGAGGTTGCTACTTCTGCTGCTAGCACCCCGGGGTTCGTCGATGCGCGGAGGGGGCAGGGGTCTCACAGTTGGTATCAGAGCTTTGTTGAAAGCTCAAGAATCAAAGATGAATTTTGCCAAAAATTTATAATAAAATCTTAGAAAGGTGCATTCATAACTTCTTAAGTCTTAGGATCTAGAAACAAAGTCAAATAAAAATTTAATGATGTATCATTTTGGCAGAATTATGAGACGTGCGCAACATGGTAGACAGTCGGATCCTCACAACAGATGAGGAGGAACTTGACCCTGACGTTCGCAAAGCTCCTCATAGATCTCAGCCAGGTCCCTTTAAGGGTGAAGGAGAACACTTAGGCAAGGCTGTGGAAAAGGGGATCAAAGCCATGGAAGAATACTTTGGTGTGTCACTGGATACAACGAAAAAAGTAAAGTGGCTCTTGCCAGGCTAAAGATTGTAGAAACAGCTAGAGTAGCGTGTAGAAACCACTGTGAGACAAACCATTTGGATCGGAATACCCAAACATGGAATGATATCAAAGCATACCTCAGGAAGAGATTCTTTCCTCGCGACTTCTTGGAAACAAAGATGAACGAATTCCTGGAGCTAACCCAGGGAAGCCGAACCACGGAGGAATATCACCAGGCATTTGCTCTCCTCCTCAAATACTCGCCACCACTAGATGAAGAACAGCTGATGGTACTAGGTTCATTCAAGGAATGAATGAACCTTTGGATACCCTAGTAAAGAATGCTAAGCCAATTTCCATGGCCGAGGTAGTGCGGATGGCGAAGGACTTCACCAAGGCCTTTGTTGTCAAGGTCCCACCAAAGCCATCTCCCTCGTCCTTCAAAAGGTTCCAAACCCCAAGAAGTACTTCCAACCTTCCACCTCCTAAGAGACACCAAGGTCTAAATCAAACCCAGGAGTCAGGAAGTTTTAGAATGGAAGGAAGGCCTTTTCCTTGGAGCACATTTTCTGAACCTCCAGCTCTTTCCAGGATGCATAAGGAAGAGCTTCGAAGTGAAAACAAATGTTTTGGTTGTCAAGGTTTTCGGCACTAGCTCATGGATTGCCCAACTCCTTCTATGTCAATTGGCCAAGAGGGAAGCCAAGGACCTAGAATGCCGAGACCGACTCCCTCATATTAATCTAATCAAGGTCCCTCTCGCCAAAATCAGGGAAATCCCAAAAAATGCCAGCTCAGCCTCCTGTAGCCTAAAGTAGTCTCAGAACCCCCTCCCAGAATTAGGGAAGTCAGAGAGAGAGAGTTCCATCCCAGACAGCACAGCAGCCAGAGCCGCCACAATAGCCGATGTAGTGGAGGAAGAAAGAGGATAGATTTATGCTGCCATTGAACATCAAGGGTAAAATTGTCAGTTCTCAGCCCTTCAGACTCCAGCAGAGTACAAGGGTAAGCATTTTAAGCATTTGATTTATTCAGACAGTATACATTCTTTTATTTCCCCATGATGTTTGCGTAAGTTAGTCCTAAATCAGAAAATAGGGAAACCTATGCAAGTAGAATTGGCCAGTGGGAAGATTCTCTTCACACACCATGAGACAGACCATATTCAGTTTAATCTAGATAGGAATGTAACAGACTGCCAGCTCTTCAGAGTCTTACCCTTGGGAATCTATGACGGAATCCTTGGAATGGATTGGCTCCATAAGAATCAGGCTAACATTCACTGTCACAATGGAACCATCTCTTTTCTCAACCTTCATGGGAATCAAGTTCAAGGAACTGGAATTTTTGGATCCCCAGTTCTGCAATTAGTCAAAGCTTCTAAATTGTTGAAAGGACTCAGAAAGAAGCAAGATGTCTATGTCATTAAAATGAATCTAGTAGATAGAAAATCCAAGGCTAAGCAAGATGTCTATGTCATTAAAATGAATCTAGTAGATAGAAAATCCAAGGATAAGGAACCAGAGTGGCTAAGCGAGCATGCTGATGTGTTCCCAGATGAGCTGACTAAGATGCTTCCAAAACTCATGAAGTAGATCATGAGATAGAGCTAACTCCCAGAGCTCAGCCAATAGCCCAGCATGCATACAAGATGCCAGTCCCTAAAGCCATAGAACTTAAGGAACATTTAAGATAATTGCTAGAGCAAGGATTCATAAGACCCAGTGTTCCGCCTTGGGGTGCACCCATTCTCTTTCAGAAAAAGAAAGATGGAACGTTAAGACTCTGTATTGATTATAGAGGATTAAATCAGTTTTGACAATCAAAAATAAATATCCTATCTCTAGGATTGATGAACTTTTAGATCGGTTAAGTGGAACCCAAATGTTCACAAAGATAGATCTCAAATCTGGATATTACCAGATCAGAATCAAGGATCAAGATATCCCCAAGACAAATCAATACTTGATATGGGCATTATGAATTTGGAGTCATGCCATTCAGACTGACAAATTCCCCAGCAATGTTTAATCGGCTCATGCAGGACATTCTCAGAGAATACTTGGATGATTTTGTTCTTGTCTTCTTTAATCACATCCTAGTATACTCTAAGAATGCAGTAGATCGTGAAGATCGTCTGTGTAAAGTCTTGGAGATCCTAAGGAAACACCAACTCTTTGCAAAAAAAGAGCAAGTGTACTTTCTTTGCTGACCATGTCAGATACTTAGGATTCATAGTATCTAAGGATGGGATTTCTCCTGACCTCGCTAAAATCCAAGCAGTTATGGATTGGCCAGAGCCCAAGACAGTAAAAGAAGTCAGAGGATTCTTAGGATTAGAATCTTTATACCCAGGTATGCTCAAATAGCATCCCCTTTAACTAACCTTCTCAAGAAGAGTGCCCTATTTCATTGGACTGCTATGTGTCAGAGTGCTTTTGATAAGCTAAAGATAGCCTTAGTAACCAATCCTATTCTAAAATTGCCAGATTTTTCCATACCCTTTGAAGTAGTGACAGATGCCAGTGGTTTTTCCCTAGGAGGTGCACTTATGCAGGAAGGTCATACAGTAGCCTATGAATCCAGAAAACTCAGAACGCATGAGAGAAATTATGTTGTCCATGACTTGGAGTTACTCTCAATATTTTATGCTCTAAAGCTGTGGGGAGACATTATCTCTTAGGACAAAGATTTACCTTGATGACAAATCATCAAAGTCTAAAATGGATCTTCACCCAAAGAGATCTCAACATGCGTCAAAGAAGGTGGATGTAGACCATGCAGGAATCTGATTTTGAGATTAAGTACCGACCAAGGAAAGAAAATGTGGTAGCCGATGCGCTTAGTAGGAAAGCCTCCTTGCTTGCAATAGCATTGGTGTCAAATCCGTTGATCAGTGAAGCAAGAGAGAAGATCATGTAGGATAAATTCTTTGCCCCTATTGCTACCCTACTGATGTAGGAAAGCAAGACTCCTCAGGAAATGAGTCGAGTTCTTGGGTACAAATTGGACGAAGGATGCATGTATTACAATAATCAGCTATGCATTCCTAATGATGAGGAAACAAAGGGAAACTTTTTGAGAGAGGCCCATGATAGCCTGATAGCTAGACATCCAAGGTTCATAAAGACCTACATGTCTGTAAAGAAGAGCTTCTTCTGGCCAGGACTCAAAAAGAATGTACTTAATCATGTGTGTCAGTGTTTGATATGTCAAAGAGTCAAGGCAGAAAGGGTTAAGATGCCAGGAAAGCTGCATCCCTTAGACATTCCACAGATGTGGGAATGTATCAATACGGATTTTATTACTGGATTAACGTCAGTGCAATCAGGTTACAACTCCATTCTTGTGGTAGCTCACAGATAACCAAGGTTGCCCATCTAATTCCAGTAAAGAAACCTACATTGCAGTGGATGTTGCCAGAGTCTTCCTCAAGGAGATTTTCAAGCTACATGACTTACCCAGGAGGATAGTGAGCGACAGAGATCCTAAGTTCACATCAAGGTTCTCCAGACTACATTCTTTGAAGCAGTGGGAACTTTCTTGGATCTCAATACAGCTTATCACCCCGAGACAGATGGCCAGACTGAAACAGTGAATCAAGTAATTAAAGATATCCTTTGGTCATGCTGTGGTAGGAATCCAAGAAGTGGTTAAGCTATTTGCATCTGGTTGAATTTGCTTATAATGCCTCTTATCACTGAAGTATCGGGATGAGCCCTTTCAAAGCTCTATACGGACAAGATTGCCTCAAACCATTAACTTGGTCCGACCCATTGATCAAGGTTGAGATGTCCAGACAGATGCTTGATGAAATAGAGCAGCAAATGCAGTCAATCCGCAAGGCTGCCCAGGATAGGCAAAAGCAGTCTGCTGATAAGAGGAGAATAGAAAGAGAGTTTGAAGAATCAAATATGGTCTTCATTCGAGTACGACCCAAAAGAAGTTCTTTATCTCTAGGGAAATACAAGAAGCTCTCTCCCAGATACTGTGGATCGTACGTCGTTACTAAGAAAGTAGGAGATCTAGCTTATGAACTTCTTCTACTACCTCCCCATCTGAAGGTACATAACGTGTTTCACGTCAGCTTACTTAAAAAGTATGTACCCAGCCAGAGTCATGTATTGGATGATGATCAGTTGATTTCTCCGGCTCAAGGCCATATAAAACTCCAACCTGAAGAAATCCTAGATGTTTGGGAGAAGGCTCTTAGGAACAGAGTCCTTAGAGATTTTTTGGTCAAGTGGAAGTTCTACCCTTTAGAGGACGCCACTTGGAGAAAGAACAAGATCTGGTAAAGGACTACCCCCACTTTACAAGATGAGGACATCTCATGTTTTTCAAGTGGGAGAGGATGTAAGGTTCCTCCTCAGTTCTAAAAGATGTATAAGTTCTCCTCTCAGTCCCATGTAATTATCCCTTATTTTAGAATGCAAGAAAATATTGTTTTCCTTTGTTTTTTGGACTAGAGAGAGAAAATGTTCTAGAGAGAGGTAATAAAATTTTGAGATTTTTTGGATACAAAGTTTTCCCTTTATCTTAAGATGAAGTCCCCTGAAACAATAGTTCAAAAAGAATTTTCTAATGTGCATTAGAAATTAATTGAATATGTGTAATGGACACCTTAGCCTAGGGGTACATAATTTCAAAAAATTTTGATTAAGGTCCAAAGAGTGTTCTAAAGGGCCAATAGGGTTAATCCAAGTGTTGGAATAACAAAAATGCAAAGAATAAAATAAAATCCACCAAAAATGAGTAAATTCTCACATAAGATGAAGAGTTAACTATAGTACTGGGATTTATTAGTTAAAAAATGAGATTTATTGGTTAAAAAATAGGATTTTGACACCTCGGGACGGGGGGAGGCACCTAAATCTCATCACTACCCCATATTTTTAATTCAAAAAAATGAGATATTTAATCTCTCCTCCTTCAAACTAGATCAGAAAAGTGAGCCTAACTGGTCCAAAACTTGTCCAAATTGGATCAAACTGAAGCTGGAAGCCTCTAGATCCCAGTTGGACTTGGTTGGTAGCCTCCCTCTCCTATAAATAGAACCCTATGCCATTGTATTATCATCTCCATGTATTTACATACTAGTGTAGTTTTCAATTTAGTGTAGTTTTCAATTTAGTGTAAATCTTTGGAGACTCACTAATAATCTTCTTCTCTTGGAGATTACATACTAGTGTAGTTTTCAATTTAGTGTAGTTTTCAATTTAGTGTAAATCCATTATCCCTCTACCTTGCCTCTCCATTGTGAAGCTTTGGAGACTCACTAATAATCTTCTTCTCTTGGAGATTACCCTCTTCTACTTTGTGGCCACGCTTCTTCTTGAGGACTTCACATCTCCTTAAAGAATCAAGGCAAAAACCAAGGGTAAGCCTAAAACAATGGTGTTTTTCTCTCTTTTTGAATGGTAATCTTCTTCCCAACCTCTCTAATGCTTGGGAAGCATTTTAATCCATGGCTTCTTCTTAAAACCATGCTCTTATTGATTTATGTTATTCAAATGGATTAATGTTAATCTTTTATGCTTAAATGTAATGTTTTTGAATTGTAAATCTCTTTTTTTGAAAGAACACTCATCTATATGGCTAAATCCTTCTTGGAAGGATAGATCTTAGTCCTAATCTCATTTTCTTATTCAATGGTCTGCCAGGTGTCAGAGCGCTTTTGATAAGCTGAAGACCGCCTTGGTAACCAATCTCGTTCTGAAGTTGCCAAATTTCTCTCTACCCTTTAAGGTAGTAACTGATGCCAGTGGTTTTGCCCTGGGAGGTGCGCTCATGAGGGAAGGTCATGCAGTGGCCTATGAATCTTGAAAACTCAGAACGCATGAGAGAAATTATGTTGTCCATGACCTGGAGCTACTTTCACTAGTCTATGCCCTGAAGTTGTGGAGACATTTCCTACTGGGTCAAAGATTCACTTTGATGGTGGCAGATCATCAGAGCTTAAAGTGGATCTTCACTCAGAAAGATCTCAACATGCACCAAAGAAGGTGGATGTAGACCCTGCAGGAATTCAATTTTGAAATCAAGTACCGCCCAGGCAAAGAAAATGTGGTAGCAAATGCCCTCAGCAGAAAGCCTCCTTGCTTGCAATCACAGTGGTGTCAAATCCATTGATTAATGAAACAAGAGAGAAGATCATGCACGATAGATTCTTTGGCCCTATTGCTTCCCTACTTATGCAAGAAAGCAAAACTCCTCAGGAGTTGAACCGAGTTCAAGGGTACAGCCTAGATGAAGGAATTATGTATTATAATAGCAGGCTATGCATTCCCAATGATGAGAGAACTAAGGGTCAAATTCTGAACGAAGCCCATGATAGCCTTATATAGCAAGACATCCATCAAGACCTACATGTCTGTAAAGAAAATCTTCTTTTGGCCTAGACTAAAAAAGGATGTACTTAATCATGTACGTCAATGCTGCCTGATATGTCAGAAAGTCAAAGCCGAGAGAGTAAAAATGCCTGGGAAGTTACATCCATTAGCCGATGAAGTGGGAATGTATCAGTATGGATTTTATTACTGGACTACCTTTAGTGCAATCAGGTTACAACTCCCTCTTCATGGTAGTTGATAGACTAACCAAAGTTGCCCATCTGATTCCAGTAAAAGAAACCTACACTGCAGTGGATGTGGCTAGAGTGTTCCTCAAGGAAATCTTCAGATTACATGGCCTATACCAGGAGAATGGTAAGTGATCGAGATCCCAAATTCACGTCAAGATTCTGGACTGCATTCTTCAAAGCAGTAGGAACTTTCTTGGATCTCAGCACAGCTTACCACCCCAGGACCGATGGTCAAACAAAAAGGGTGAACCAAGTAATCGAAGATATGCTTCGGTCATGCTATGGCAGGGAACTCAAGAAGCGGCTAACCTATCTGCACCTAGTCGAATTCACCTACAATGCTTCTTATCACCAAAGTATCGGGATGAGCCCTTTTAAAGCTCTGTATGGACAAGACTGCCTAACACCATTAACTTGGTCTCCGACCCATTGATTAGGGTCGAGATGTCCAAACAGATGCTTGATGACATGGAGCAGCAGATGCAGTCAATCCACAAGGATATAAAAGCTGCCCAGGATAGACAGAAGCAGTATGCAGATAAGAAGAGGTCAGACAAAAAATTCAAAGAAGCAAATATGTTCTTCATTCGAGTATACCCCAAAAGAAGTTCTCTATCTCTTGGGAAGTACAAGAAGTTATCCCCCAGATACCGTGGGCCATATCTGATTATACAAAGAAAGTAGGTGACTAAGCCTATGAACTTCTTCTGCCTCCTCATCTCAAAGTACATAATGTATTTCATGTCAGCCTACTTAAGAACTATGTACCAAGCCCGAATCATGTGCTTAACGATGAACTCTTAACTTCTTCAACCCAAGAGCAGATGGAACTCCAACCTGAAGAAATCCTTGATGTTCGAGAGAAGGTTCTTACTAAATAGAATTCTGAGAGAATTATTAGTCAAATGGAAGTTCTATCCTTTTGAAGACGCCACCTGGGCGAAAGAAGCCGAACTGATGCGGGATTACCTCCAAATTGCAAGATGAGGACATCTCGCGTTTTTCATGTGGGAGAGGATGTAAGATTCCTCCCCAGCCCCTCAAAATGTCCAGCTTCTTCCCCTGTAATCAATCCCCCTTTCAAAATAATAAAAGATCTTGTTTCTACCTGTTTTGGCCTAGAGAGAGAAAATATTCTAGAGAGAGATAATTCGGTTTTTAGATATCTTTGGATGGAAAAATATCCCTTCTTATTAAAATAAATTCCTCCAAAACAGAAGTTTAAAAAGAAATTCGTAAGGTGCATTAGAAATAAATTATAATGTGCACAAAAAACCTTAGTCTAAGGGTCAAGATTTTTTGAAAATTCTGGATTATGGTCCAATTAAGGTTCCTATGGACCAATAAGATTAATCCAAATGTATGGAGGAGATAAATTGAAGAATAAAAGAAAAACCCCCCAAAAATGAGTAAATGCTTACATAAGATGAAGAGTGGACTAAGGACCAAAGAAAAGAATTAAAAATTTAAATTTTGACACCTCAGAGTGGGGATCTCCCCTCATGAAGTAGGCACCTTTTTCTCATCATTGCCCCCAATTTTTAATCAATAAATTGAGATATTTTCATCTCTCCTCTCTCCTGTTTCAAAACTAGATCCAAAAAGTAAGCTGAACTGACCCAAAAATGGTCAAAAATTGACCAAACTAATCTGGAAAATTATAGAATCAATTTGCTTGGTTAGAGGCTCACTTTTTTCTATAAATAGAAGCCTCCCCCTTTGTAAAAGCTTAATGGTGTTTATGTACTGTTACTCTACCTTCTGCCCTAAGCCATCTACATTGAATTTTTTAATAATGCAATTGTTTTTGGCCTAATCCTCTCCAAAGTGAATTGGTGGCCACTCTTGATTCAAACAAGAGTAGAACCCTCAATCCCTCAAGCCAAAGGAAAACTTACAAGCTCCATGTAAGCTAATTTTTCTTACTTTGTTTACGAATTTTAATGAAAAATCTATGGTTTTCTTGATTTTTATGTTTTGCAATTGATTGAATTAAATTCAAATGCTATGCCTTGGTGGATGAAAAGGCCACCCCTTCTCTTCTTTACATTCAAGCCTTTCTTAATCCTAGAAAGATTAACTAAGTGATTAATTAAACTCTTCTTATTGTTTACTCTCTTGAATTTAGAAAATTGTGTAGATTATAGTTCTATAATTCTAAATTGGGTTAATTAAGTTAAGTGTAGATAGATAAAAAAATGAGAAATGGTCAACCATACAAAGGGGGTTATGGTAAAATTTTCTAAAATTTTGTGAAAAAGAAAGTTTATTTTTATGTTATTTAAAAAGAGTAATTCCCACCATTTTTGCATCTAAAAGAAATATTCTAATTACTCCATATACATATTCACCTATGAATATGCATGGATATCACTAATATTAATTATTAAATTTGATTCTATGCATAGAAAGATGCATGATGGAATTTTTTTTGTTATAAAAGTGTTATTCTTATTAAAATTGATTTCTATGCATAGAAAGATGCATAATGGAATTTTTTTTATTTTAAAAGTGTTATTCTTATTAAAATTGATTTCTATACATAGAAAGATGCATAAAGGAAATTTTTTTATTATAAAAGTATTATTCTTATTAAAATTGATTTCTATAAATTGATTTCTATGCATAGAAAGATGCATAATGAAAATTTTTTACTATAAAAGTGTTATTCCTATTAAAATTGATTTCTATGCATAGAAAAATGCATAAAGGAAATTTTTTATTATTTCTTATTAAAATTGATTTTTATGCATAGAAAGTTGCATAAAGAATTTTTTTTATTATAAAAGCGTTATTCTTATAAAAATTGATTTCGATGCATAAAGAAATTCTTTTTATTTTGAAAGTGTTATTCCTATTAAATTTGATTTTATGCATAAAAGGATTTTTTTTATAAAAGTGTTATTCCCATTGAAGTTGATTTTTATGCATAAATAGATGCATAAAGAATTTTTATATCAAAACTAGAATTCTCTTAAATTCTATGAGTATTTAATAAATAAATAATTAAATACTCTAAGAGAGAAATTTCTATCGTTTTATATTCACACGAATTGTAAAAAGAAAATTCAAGAAATTACTCCTTGTATTTAAAAGAAAATCAAATTGAAAACTTGCATAGAAACCCTGTTTTCTTAAAGGACTGTCTTACGCCAAAATGTTGGGAGGGAGCATTTGGTATATGTTTTTCTAAGGAAAGTTCGGCTACAACAGCGGGGAGTGTTCAAAGGACGGCTCTCGCGCGGCAAAGCCTGCCCAGGTCTTAACCAACCTCGGTATGGTTGAAAAATGGTGTGCTTTCGATACGATGGACGAAGGCCGATGAAGCGGTCCGCCCTGAGTGAAGTGCCAGGACACCTAAGGAGGATCCTGGAGAGTTCTGACCAGGTGATGCATGGGCTTGCGGTGCCTAGGACTTCCATGCGTATGTCGTGGAAGATATGTATGATGGACGAAATGATTATTGTAAATTGGTCTCAACGGAGAGTCCAGAGTGATACTGTTTTTTGAGAAACAAGGGACTGGATGGAATTTTTGAGTTATGACATCTGTAACCAATAACTCTTTGTCAATGGATTAATAGGAATACCCTTAGAATTTAAGTAGTTAAATAAAAACCTGAAGAATTTCTCAAATGAGTAGATCAATGGGCTGTGCTTGACTTCGGTTAAGAAAAAAGCGTTGAATTCCTCAAATGATTAGATCAACGGCTGTGCCTGATTTCTGTTAAGAAAAAAGCGTTGATTTCTTCAAACTAAGTCAGTGATAGTTTTCCTTCTATCTAGTTTAATCAGGTGAAGGATAGTTTAGTCTCTTGACCCCTTAGAAAATTCGTTAAGAAAATCAAAAAGTTGGAATCGTCCTCGTTTTTCGGGCAAGGGAAATTTTCCCGATTTCCGTTTCTCGGAATGACCACCAGATTAGTCTCGTGTCCGAATATTCAAGGGCGAGGCCCCGAGTGGGAAATCCTGCCCCGCGCAAGAGGAAGCTACTTCTGCTGCTAGCAACCAGGAATCTGGTGCGCCGAGGGCGCAGAGGGGTCTCATAGCAAGCATGCAGTTATGCTAGTTAGCATGAAGGTATGCTAGTTAACATGATTTAGTGTTCTAACAAGCAATCAAGTATGTTGGTCAACATTGATGAGTGTCCTAATGAGCATACATGTATGCTAGTTAGCATTAATGAGTCGAGTAGAGAAAGATTAACTTCTTCCGTTCGTACCATCTAATTGTGCTAACAAGCATATAGGTATGTTACTTAGCATTATTTACTATTCTAGCTAGCATGCATGTTAATAAGTATAATTGGCGAGTGTCCTAACTAGCAAGAAGGTGTCGTAGTTAGCATGAATAACTAGTATGCAAGTATGCCATTTATCAACAGTGAATGTACTATGATAGTTAGCACGTGTAACTAGTAAACAAGGTTCATGTACTTGAGGTTGATCGAGCAGATGGACTGGATGCTTGATGTAATAGTTTGGTCCGATTCTTTTTCTACAGACATATTTCTTGTTGGGGGAGACGTGTTTCAGATTCCCAAAAGGAGTAAACAAGTTCTTTGATTTCATCCGTTAGGCACTACAACGTGGAAGCCTCAAGCATGCTTTCAATGAGAATAAGCGATCACCATCATTTATCCAGGACTGCACACTATTTTTTGCAATGTACAAGAAACGCATGGAAACTTGTAGAACTTTGGCAACCTTAGTGATGGGCAGTTTGCTGAGTACAATTCATGAGAGTAGTCAATGTACTTTTCTTAAGAAAGAACTCTTCTTTGCTTGTTGGCTGCTTAACAACCAATGTATTACGCACATTTGTTATTATTAATGTTGATTACAATTCATCATGTTCTCTATTTAGCTGATCATCACTGTAAGATTCCTCCCTCCAGCTTTTCAGGTGTGCAAGTATAAGAACCTCCCCTTCTGATCTTATAATTATTCCCCTCTCTGAAATAAAAGAAAGATCCTGTTTTGGCCTGGAGAGAGAAAATGTCTAGAGGGAGGTAATTCAAAATTAAGATATTTTTGGATATAAAAATCCTCCTAGTGTCTAAAATGGTTTTCCCTGAAACAGAAATTCAAAAAAAACTTTCCAATGTGCAATTGGAATTAATTGAAAATAGGTATAAAAAAAAAGGACCTTAGCCTAAGAGTCCAGATTTTCAAAAAAAATTAGATTATGGTCCAATTAAGGTTCCTATGGACCAATAAGATTAATCCAAATGTAGGGAGGAGATAAATTGAAGAATAAAAGAAAAACCCCAAAAATGAGTAAATGCTCACATAAGATGAAGAGTTGACTGAGTACAAGGTTTATTAGTTAAAAATTAAGAGATTTTTAGAGGAAATGATGCATTTTTGACACCTCAGTGTGGGGATCTCCCCTCATGAAGGAGGCACCTATTTCACATGTGTGGAGGAGTTTTAAACTCAAAAATAATGAGATATTTTCATCTCTCCTCTCTCCTATTTTTCAACTAGATCATCCAAAAAGTAAGCTAAACTGACCCAAAAATGGTCAAAAATTGACCAAACTGATCTAGAAAATTCTAGAATTAGTTTACTTGGTTAGAGGCTCACCTTTTCCTATAAATAGAAGCCTCCCCCTCGCTTAATGGTGTTTATGCACTGTTACTCTGCTCCTATCCTGAGCCATTTACATTGAATTTTTTAATAATTTAATTGTTTTTGGCCTAATTCTCTCCAAAGTGAATTGGTGGCCACTCTTGCTTCAAACAAGAGTAGAACCCTCAATCCCTCAAGCCAAAGGAGAGCTTACAAGCTCTATGTAAGTTAATTTTCTTACTTGTTTAATTTTAAATCTATGGTTTTCTTGATTTTTATGTTTTGCAGTAAATTGATTTAAATTCAAATGCTATGCCTTGATGAAAAGGCCACCCCCTTCTCTTCTTTACATTCCAGCCTTTCTTAATCCTAGAAAGATTAACTAAAGGATTAATTAAACTCTTCTTATTGTTTACTCTCTTGAATTTAGAAAATTGTGTAGATTAGAGTTCTATGAATCTAATTTTGGTTAATTTAAGTTAATTAAAGAATGATAAAAATGAGAAATGGTCAGCCATACAAAGGAGGTTATGGCAAAATTTTCCAAAATTTTATGGAAAAGAAAGTTTATTTTTATGTTATTCCAAAAGAGTAATTCCCACCATTTTTGCATCTAAAAGAAATATTCTGACTACTCCATGTACATATTCACCTATGAATATGCATGGATATCACTGATATTAATTATTAAAATTGATTTTTATGCACAGAAAGATGCATAAAGGAACTATTTTTAAACATACAAAGATGCAAAAAGGAACTATTTTTATTTCAAAAGTGTTATTCTCTTTAAAATTGATTTTTATGCATATAGAAAGATGCATGAAGGAATTATTTTTATTTCAAAAGTGTTATTCTCATTAAAATTGATTTATATGCATAGAGAGATGCATAAAAGAATTATTTTTATTTCAAAAGTGTTATTCTCATTAAAATTAATTTTTATGCATAGAAAGATGCATAAAGGAATTATTTTTATTTCAAAAGTGTTATTCTCATTAAAATTGATTTATATGCATAGAAAGATGCATAAAGGAATCATTTTTATTTTAAAAGTGTTATTCTCATTAAAATTGATTTATATGCATAGAAAGATGCATAAAGGAATCATTTTTATTTCAAAAGTGTTATTCTCATTAAAATTGATTGCATAAAGAAAATATTTTTATTTCAAAAGTGTTATATTCATTAAAATTGATTTTTATGAATAGAAAGATGCATAAAGGAATTATTTTTATTTCAAATATGTTACTCTCATTAAAATTGATTTTTATGCATAGAAAGCTGCATAAAGGAATTATTTTTATTTCAAAAGTGTTATTCTCATTAAAATTTATTTTATGCATAGAAAGATGCATAAAGGAATTATTTTTATTTCAAAAGTGTTATTCTCATTAAAATTGATTTTTATGCATAGAAAGATGCATAAAGGAATTAATTTTATTTCAAAAGTGTTATTCTCATTAAAATTGATTTTTATGCGTAGAAAGATGCATAAAGGAATTATTTTTATTTCAAAAGTATTATTCTTATTAAAATTGATTTTTATGCATAAATAGATGCATAAGGAATTTTTATATCAAAATTAGAATTCTCTTAAATTCTATGAATAGATGTGATGAGATGTGATGTGAATGAATGGATGGATGGATGTGATGTGAATAGAGGTGATGAGATGTGAGGTGAATAGATGTGATGAGATGTGATGTGAATCAGATAGATGTGAATGAATGGATAGATGGATGTGATGTGAATAGATGATGAGATGTGAGGTGAATAGATGTGATGAGATGTGATGTGAATTAGATAGATGTGAATGAATGGATGGATGGATGGATGTGAATAGAGGTGATGAGATGTGAGGTGAATAGATGTGATGAGATGTGATGTGAATCAGATAGATGTGAATGAATGAATGGATGGATGGATGTGATGTGAATAGAGGTGATGAGATGTGAGGTGAATAGATATGAGGTGAATAGATGTGATGTGAATCAGATAGATGTGAATGAATGGATGGATGGATGTGATGTGAATAGAGGTGATGAGATGTGAGGTGAATAGATGTGATGAGATGTGATGTGAATTATATGGATTTGAATAGATGTGATGAGATGTGATGTGAATTAGATGGATGTGAATGAATGGATGGATGGATGTGATGTGAATAGAGGTGATGAGATGTGAGGTGAATAGATGTGATGAGATGTGATGTGAATCAGATAGATGTAAATGAATGGATGAGATATGATGTCATGTGAATCAAGATGTAAATGAATGATATGGGATGTGAGTGGATGTATGTGAAATAATGGATGTGAATGTGTATGTGAAGAATGGATGTGAATGAGTATGTGAAAGAATGGATGTGAATGTATGTGATGAAAATGGATGTGAATGTGTATGTGAAGAATGGATGTGAATGAGTATGTGAAAGAATCGATGTGAATGTGTATGTGAAGAATGGATATGGATGTGTATGTGAAGAATGGATATGGATGTGGATGTGTATGTGAAGAATGGATATGAATGAGTATGTGAAAGAATGGATGTGGATGTATGTGAAAGAATGGATATAGATGTGTATGTGAAAGAATGTGATGTGATGTAAAGAGATGTGATGTGACATGAATATATGTGGATGTGAAGTGATAGATATGAATGTATGGATAGATGTGAGTAGTCATACATGGGAACGATTGGATGGATGTGGATGAATGAGATGAGATGTGTATGAATGAGATATGATGTGGATAGAAGTGATGTGATATAATGTGGATAGAATGTATGTGATGGGATGGTTATGAGAATGTATGTGGTGGATATGAATGAATGAATGTGATGGATGTGAATGAATGTGATGTGATGTAAATGGAGATAGAATGTATGAGAATGTATGTGGTGGATATGAACGAATGAATGTGATGTGATGTAAATGAAGATAGATGTGATGTGTGATGTGAACGAATATGATGTGATGAGATGTGGATATGGATAGATATGAGTGGATGAGATCTGATGATGAGAAAAGATGTGATGAGATGGAAAATGATGTGATGAGAATGGGAATACATATGAAATAAATGAGGATTGATGTGGAACAATATAGAAAGACGAGAGTTCGTTATAGAAACTGTATTTATGACATGTTTTTAAATGACTATTTTATGTCAAGAATGCTGGGGAAGCATTTTGA